>NW_015388439.1:22348-67504 GCF_001527695.2 Protobothrops mucrosquamatus
TATATATATATATATATATATATATATATATATATATATATATATATATTCATTCAGAATTGTTTATCTCTCTATGAGCTCCTTCCTAGTTTTATCTTACAGGTAATCCTCAATTTATGGCCATTCATTCAGTGACCGTATGAAGTTACAGTGTTGCTGAACAGGAAATTTATGACCTGTGCCTGAAATTATGACCATTGCAGCATCCCAGGATAATATGATCGAAATTCAGGTGCCACAAATAGACCCCCCCTCTTACCAAACCTTCCCTATCTATGTTCTTTTGGCCACCTACCACCCTGAGTTCTACCATGCCTGACCTCGGTCTTTGCCCCAAGAAACCCTTTTGTGCCACACTACTGACCCATGCTAGGACAGGGCTTGCTGGCATGCCACAGATCTGGGGCTGCTTCCTGTTTGCCATGAGCCATGGTGGTGCAGTGGTTAGAATGTGGTACTGCAGGCTACTTCTGCTGATTTCTGGCTGCTTGCAGTTTGGTGGTTTGATTCTCACCGGTTCAAGGTTGACTCAGCCTTCCATCCTTCCGAGGTTGGTAAAAGAGGACCCAGATTGCTGGGGGCAATATGCTGACTCTGTAAACCTCTTAGAGAGGGCTGTAAAGCACTTTGAAGTGGTATATAAGCCTAAGTGCCATTGCTATTGCTTGATTCTTGGGGCATCCTGGGCTAGGGGGTGGTCTTCCTGGCGTACTGTGGATCCAGGGCTTTTGATTAATTACTTCTGCTTTTTGCAATGCCTCATTTATTGTGCCAATATATCAGAGTGTAATGATTAATAATTAATGCAGAATCATTTATACAGAATCTTTGTTATCAGATGCTTAAAGATAAGAAGAAGGATTCAGATCTTTCCTTATACTAAATAATATTACACATATGCCACTTTTTAAACCTAAGGCATCACTAAAGAGTTTGCTTTTATTAATAGAAACTTTGGTTTCTGTTTTATTGTGGTTGTTTATTTATTTTTTATTAAAGCTATATGCCGCCCATCTCTTCTAGGTGACTTACAATCAAAGCAACAAGACAAAGTATTAAAACATTAACATAATCAGTATTAATACTAACATTGACCTAAAAATTAACAAAGATGGCAAGGAATGGAGTGAAGATAACTTCTACTCTCTACCTAATCACAAAACAACAACACTGGAGTAATACTGAAATATATGATTTCAAAAATAGGACCCAGCTACTGCCTTTCCCATCTTTCAGATCTGCAGTATCTAGCAGAAACCAATTCACCCTAAATTTAATCTCCATCTTGAGAATGGAATTAAATTGAGACCTTGTAGCTACATTTACTCCCATGTATTTGCACTTTCTGTCCTTCCCCATCCACTGGTCCATGTATCATGCAGTCTGATGAACAATACTGGAGAATTTCAAAGCTTATGGGCTGTTTTGTGATGGGTTGATGCTTCCCAAGGGATCTCCCCAAAGAATAAAGAAACAAAAGTGCATGCAGTGCTGAGATTTTCTAGCCTGTCAATTCCAGTGGAGTCCAATCTTGGAGATGCTTAGTCCCTAATAAACATGAACACGTGTTATATTTCTCTGTGCATATGTATTTATACAATTTGTTAGCAACCACATTCTAGGACAAAGCAAGGTTAGGACAAAGCACCATTGAGTGGGAGTATCCTCAGGTTTCATATCCCTGGCAAACACAATGTGAGTCAGAGGGTGGGTGGCTGAAATATGTGAGAATTGCTAAGATGCTCTCCTTGTCTCTGGCTCTAACAACCTGCTGTAGTATCATTTTTCATAATACAGAGGATGGGAAATGTAAAATGATATGCATGCAAAGGGCATTTCAGATTATTTTTTCCTACAATTGACAGTGCTGGGTTTATTCGGCATATGTGCCTGGAATATGCAAACTGTTCGTTTTGCAGATAGGCTGTCAGCAACTGCTACGGGCTAAGCATTTAAGCAGTTGCAATGTGGTTAATGGTTTCTGTGCCCAATGCTTAATGTGTTTTAGACACAATGAACACATTACAGCTGCAGTTTTTAAAGAGCTTATTGGAAACTAGAGAACCCTGAATCTGGCTATATTCAGGAATCCTGCTAGCTTTAGATTTGCCAGTTGCCTTCCCTTTATTTAACAACTATATTTGTCAGCTGAAAACTCTGACAGAAGCTTTGTACTTTGGTTATCTGCTTTTTTAAATGGGCCTGAACTAATAATTTGGAGCCTAAAATAACAGAAATGAGAGTGAAATTCAAGCCCCAGAAAATAAATGTTTCCAATGAGTTGTGTTTGATATTTGAAAGCTTTTAATGTAAGAATAACTCCAAATTGCACATATCGATGCAATCCAGAGGGAAGTGTTGACTTTATTTCATTTACTGGGAATGGTTTTTGTCTGAAATCATCTGACTAGGTTTGATGAAAAGTCTAACTATTTTATATACTATAAAACTAGCTAGAAGGAAATATGACAAAGAGTATTGTCCCTGTTAGCAGTTTGCATATTTTCTGTTGTCGCATTTAGTAATAAAAGATTGTGTGATACACAGTACATATTACAGTATAATGGACTATCCATTCCTCTACCATTTATAGAAATTGATAAAGAATACCAGTGGTGCTGTATTGTTTACTCATGAAGTAAACAATATGGCGAATAGGAATGATGCATCCAATAATACAACTGAATGAATAAGAGAAAAACATAGAAGTCCACAACAGCAACTTTGTTAATGCCAGACAAACTACTGATAAATTCTAGCGGAAGCCCTGAGCCATCACAAACTGGCATTATTCTGCTGGTTTCTTTGATAACTGCCTCTAAGAACTGAGACAAATTACCTCTCCCATCATCACCTTTTCTGCATGCTGTGAAGATGGAGAGAGAACATTACAGTGACGAGAGATCACAGAAGGGAGCAAAATCCTATTAATGATGTGCCTGGAAGTTTCAAGAATTACCGGCTCCTTTTAGTGTCTTATCTTGGATTTTGGGGAGTGAGGACAAGAATTGCAGCTCTTGCTCTGGGATGCTTCACGATTACATTGATAAGGTAACACTTTCATAAAGCCAATTAGAGAGAAAGCAACGCTTTCTGCTTTTACTTGGCAGCCTTTTGGGAAGCAGAAAAAGGACCCATGTGCTGCCAGGACTCTTGGGGAAATGAGTAATATGCAAGGAAAGAAGCTTAAGCTTCATCTGGACCTCTTTAATATAACCTTTTATATAAAGGAGCCAGCTCAATAACACAGCTTAAGATAAGTGGACATATTCACTCTTGTGGAAATAGCCCTTCACAATTTTGCAGATGAAATTTCTTTTAACCAGGGTCGGAGGAAAATGACAAAAAATGAAAATGAAGTTCTTCTGAGGAAAAAAAAATCTGGACATCAATAACAACAACAACAACAATAACAATCAATTTTTAATTTATGGACATGAGCAAGGAAACATTATTGTATTTTGTTAGGGAAAAGTAATCCAAATTTAGATAAAATCTGAAAGAGGACTGCATAGTCTAACCCACTCTCTCACAACTATTAGCAATAGCACATAATAACAACAACAACAACAACAACAACAACAACAACAATAATAATAATAATAATAATAATAATAATAATAATAATAATAATAATAATAATAAACTTGGAAGGGAACTTGGAGGTCATCTAGTCCAACCCCCTGCTCAGGCAGGAAACCCTATACCATTTCAGACAAATGGCTGTCCAGTCTCTTCTTTAAAACTTCCAGTGTTGGAGCATTCACCGCTTCTGGAGGCAGGTGGTTCCACTGATTAATTGTTCTAACTGTCAGGAAGTTTCTCCTTAGTTCTAGGTTGCTTCTCTCCTTGATTAGTTTCCATCCACTGCTTCTTGTCTTGCCTTCAGGCGCTTTGGAAAATAGCTTCACTACCTCTTCTTTGTGGCAGCCCCTGAGATATTGGAACACTGCTATCATGTCCCCCCTTGTCTTTCTCTTTATTAAACTAGACATACCCAATTCCAGCAGCCATTCCTTATATGCTTTAGCCTCCAGTCCACTAATCATCTTTGTATACTGCTTCACAGTGCTTTACAGCCTTCTCTAAGCTTTTTACAGAGTCAGCATATTGTCCCCAACAATCTTGTTCCTCATTGTACTGACCTCGGAAGGACGGAAGGCTGAGTCAATCTTGAGCGGTAAGAATTGAACTGCTAGCAGCAGAATTAGCCTGCAACACTGCATTTTAACCACTGCACCACTATGGCTCTTTTTACATTGCATTTGGTGGGGAAATTTTAGGACTGGAATCAGGGAATAACAATCTGTCTCTGAAAAGAGTGGCAGTTCCAATCAGACCATTCTTGGTTGCTTCAATTGAGAGCAGTTCTTATGATTAGGTCATCTTCAACACTCCATCATAATGTCTTGAATGAAGGACGAATAGAAACTGATGTCACACTTTGTTCACATATCAGCAAATTGTGACCCACTCCTAGGGCTGCTCTAACTTCTCTACATATCATTCGGCTTAAACAGATTGATTATTATTTTTTAATATCTCAGATTACATGACCCTTTCATTTATATCCCTCTTCTATCTGTTCCTTCCTCTCCCAACTTACTTCAAACAATAATTTTTCAGTTTCTATAATCAAACCTCCCACAGTCTATTATATTAATTAGTTTTTTTTCTGACTGGCTGTCTCCTGTTGTGATCTAGCACTTGTGTTTCAGGTCAACATTTCATCATATCATTTGGCATATAATACAAAGCTTATTAATTTATTTTAGGCTGATTTTATTTCTTTCCTGTTTATAAAGGCTATAAAACAGTACCATTTCCACACTTTGCAAAGTTTTATGTGAAAGATGGCATACAGACAACATCAAAGAGAAATAGCTGAATCATTCTAGACAAATAATAACCATGGGCACTAACTAGCACTCTGAACCCCATGCCTACAAACACATCCACATCCCATGAGCCTTCGAAAAACCTTCCAACCTAATCTCAACAGGAATGGTGTTCTAAAGGGCAAACCCAACAACAGAAAAGGCTCACTTCCTGGATCCTGTTACATTATATTCTTTGGCAGATGGGGCCACAGCATGCTTCTCCTACTGTATCTATGGGATGGGTAGAAATGAATAAGGGAATAAATAACCTTGCCATATGCCATGGAACTGGTGGTGTAATAGATAAAACTACCTTTTCAAAAACAGATAAATTACACATTTCCAGTATCAGGAATTATGATACTTTCCCAATTTACCAAAACATTTTTGTAGCCCTTCCCCACTCTTCCCAATATAACCATGAATATTTTATTTGTTTTTTTAATCAAGTAAGTCACAAAACAAATTGTATGGGTCAATAATCCCCCCCTTTTACATTTAAATAGAATAGAGCTGGAAGGGACCTTGGAGGTTTTCTAGTCCAGCACCCTGCTCAAGCAGGAGAACATATAACATTTCAGACAAGTGACCATTTAGTCTCTTCTAAAAAACCTCCAGTGATGGAGTACCCATGATTTGTGAAGGCAAGCTGTTCCACTGGTTAATTGTCCTCACTGTTAGGAAGTTTCTCTTTAATTCCAGGTTGCTTCTCTTTTTGGTCAGTTTCCAACCACTGTTTCTTGTCCTGCCCTCTGGTGCTTTAGATAATAGTTTGATGCCCTCTTCTTTGTGGCAGCCCCTCAAATACTGGAATACTGCTATCATGTCACCCCTGTTTCTTCTTTTCTTTAGACTAGCCAAACCCAAGTCTGCAGCTGTTCTTCATATGTTTTAGTTTCCAGGCCTTTGATCATTTTAGTTGCTCTTCTCTGAACTTTTTCCAAAGTCTCAACATCTTTTTTGTAGTATGGTGACCAAAATTTGCTGCAGTATTCCAGGTGTGGTCTTACAAGGTTTTATAAAGCAGTACTAATACTTTGCATGATAGGTCCCTATCACAGTTACTGTTTTTGAGCCAGGTCTCACCTAATCTGTACTTATACTTTTGATTTTTCCTGCTTAAATGTAAAACTTTGCTTTTTTTCCACGTTAAAATTCATTTTGTTGGATAGGGCCCATTGTTCAAGTTTGTCGAGATCTTTTTAGATCCTGAGTTTGTCTTCTGGGGTGCTGGCTATTCCTGCCAGTTTAGCGTATTCTGCAAATTTGATGAGTTCCCCTTCTATTCCCTCATCTAAGTCATTTATAAATATATTAAAGAGTACTGGGCTTAAGCTGGAGCCTTGTGGTACCCCACTGCTTACTTCTCTCCATGTGGATGTAGTACCATTGAGGACTACTTGCTGAGTATGGTTTGTTAGCCAGCTACACAATCTGGTGGTGATTTCCAACAAAGGAAATTTGGAATCTATTCTTGGGGAGTCCAATAAACTTGAAATAGATTTTTTTGTTGGCTCAACATTCTTAAGAACTTGTAACTGTTGATGCAATGATATAGGATAATTCAGTTTTTTAATCCGTAGATCATAGATTCCAGTGACATCAACTTTAAAATATTCCTTAACTTTTGATATGTATATGTTGAAGGTTTAATTACAATTGTGGGTTCTTTCAAATAAGATACCTTTGAATTCGCCAAAGTGTATGGACCATATCAAGTCATTTAAATTTGTTTATGTATCAATTTGGTTTAGTGTTTAAAGCATCAGAGTAGAAACTATGAGACTGTGAGTTCTAGTCTCACTTTAGGCACAGAGCCAATTGGGTGATTTTGGGCCAGTCACTCTCTCTCAGCCCTAAGAAAGAGGCAATGGCAAACCACTGCCAAAAACTGCAGATTGACCTGTCCAGACCCACTCTGAAAATTGGACTTGATTGAGTAAAAGAAAATTGAAAATATTGCTGCTGTTGTGGATTAAGAAGTCTATGTGATGCTGAGAAAAAATCCTTAATATAATCATTACATATCAAATTATTTAAACTGACTATCTCAGTTTCCACCCATAGTTTCCAACAAAAGATTTTAGTATTTTTTTTTAATTCCTCAAAAGAGATAATCGTGGCTATCAACACTAAAAACCAAACTACACCCCAACAGAGTTCAAAGATTTCTTGCAATCCATGGTCCTGGAAACAGAACATTTTTTTCTATTATATAGTACATTGATCCAAGAACTTGCTATTACCTTACCAAATATAAATAAAAACATTCCGAAGAGGCCCATGTAAGATTTAACTTTGCTAAATTTTCTTTACATATAATTATGTATCTAGGAAGACATACAGGTCATCCTTGACTTATAACAGTTCGCTTAGTGACCATTTGAAGTTACAATGGCACTGAAAAAAGTGACTTATGACCATTTTTCACTCTTATGACCACAGCAGCATCCCATGGTCATGTGATTTATATTTGGATGCTTGGCAACTGACTTACATTTATGACGGGGTCATGTGAAACCTGTTGCAACCTTCTGACAAGCAAAGTCAATGGGGAAACCAGATTCACTTAACAACCATGTTACTAATTTAGCCATTGCAGTGTTTCAGTTAATAAATATCTAAAGAAAAGTCATAAAATGGAGACAAAACTCCACTGAATAAATTTCTCACTTAGCAACATAAAGTTTGGGCTCAATTGTTCAGGACTACATGTATTTTCTTAATCAAAGATTAAGTCCAACCCTCTGCTCAGGCAGGTAACCCTATACCATTTTGGACAAATGGCTGTCCAGTCTCTTCTTAAAAACTTCCAGTGTTGGAGCATTCACCGCTTCTGGAGGCAGGTTGTTCCACTGGTTATTTGTTCTAACTGTCAGGAAGTTTCTCCTTAGTTCTAGGTTGCTTCTCTCCTTGATTAGTTTCCATCCGCTGCTTCTTGTCCTGCCTTCAGGTGCTTTGGAAAATAGATGAAGACAACTTGTCAAATAAACATGTTTAATATTTTTTTTGTTCTAGGTGATTCACTTAACCTCTTTTCAAAGCACTTTATTTTCTGAATAGCTTTTTTCTTTTCTCCATTTACATGCAAGTTAATTATTTCTGGTTTGACTGCAGTGAGCATGAATATAGTGAATTAATTGCTCTCATGGGTGTTTTGTCATTAGAAGGTAAGATTAGCAATGCTGGATTAAGCTTAGCTTTATTTACTCTAACATATTTTTTTTACCATGGTCAACCAGATCCCTCTAGCGTGTTCACAGTTTTAAATTCCACAAAGAAATTCAATAAGTTAATTGAAACTTTCTTTTATCTGTTGTAAATCTTCTTCCAATCAGATACAAGGGGAAAGAAAACTGCCTGAACCCTTTGTTCATGTCCTACTTGATTTATATATTTTGATCATTGTTACCTCTTAATCATTTCTTCAAGTATTCCAGAGGCAGACTTGTATTTGTGTAGAGCAGGGGTGTCAAACTGTCGGCCCATGGGCCGGAAGTGTCACCAGGAAAGCATGCCCACCCCATTGCCTGCAATGGGGGAAAAGCTCCGATACATCGCATGATGTCATGTGATGTCACGAGTTTGACATGCCTGGTGTAGAGTAATACATCTTTTTGTATTAATTTTAAAATAATCCACGGCATGAATTTTCCCTTTTTTTAAAAAAAAAAATCGAAATATTTATTTATTTATTTATTTATTCATTCATTCATTCATTCATTCATTCATTCATTCATTTATGTGCTGCCTTTTTCATTTAAAATTTTCCTGTTTTAAAACTTAGTACTGTATGTGTTTGATTTTTTCCATTGATTACATCAACTTCCACCAGTTTTCCTGAAACAGACGTTAAGCTGGCTGGCTAGTAATTTCCCAGGTACCCCAAGCTCCTTTTCAAAATTTGGCATTAGATTAGGTACACTACCTTTCAGTCCTCTGATATGAAGCCTGATTTGAAGAGTCAATTATATGTTTTTGCTAGGTACACAATTTCCATTTGAATTCTTTCAGAACTCTTTGATGGATGCCATCTGGCTCCTGAAGATAAGTCACTATGTAGTCTATCATGATGTTCTGTGATGATGTTCTTGTTATCTCAATTGGCTTTAGTTGTTCTGATTCCCTTCCTGAGAAAATCAATATAGGCTCAAGTATGCTCTATATCTTCTGTAGTTAAGACAGGTGCACAGAATTTATTCAGTTTCTCAGCCATGTCTATGCTTTTCTTGAGCATCCCTTAACTTCATTTTCATTTAACAGACCAACTGCCTCATTGGCTATATTTCTGCTTTGAGTATTTTTAAAGAAATTCTTATTGTTTTCCACTTACTCCAGCTTTTGTTTTCCTTAGCTAAAGCAAGTTTTCTATTTCCTGAGGAAAGCCTTCTTAATTTTTATAGCTTCTTGGCCAATATCAGAAACCTATGCTGGCTTCACATTTCACTTAACCTTTTTTTTAATATTGTGGAATATATTCAACTGAAGTTCACTTATTGTGATTCAAAAAAAAAATAACCTCCAGTCATTATGCACAGATTTTGACCAGAAATTTGTGAGTACCTCCATCATTTAATACTTTTAGGATAATACTTCACATCCCAGATTCATCTCCAGAAGCAAATTTTGATTAGGTTGGGGTTTTGATCAGTATTGGGTTGAACTTATTTTAGGTTTGTTGTCACAGCGGTGAAAAACATCTATGCTTTGAGAATAGAATTGTGTCTATATTTTTTCCAAATTCAAGCGTTTGATGAGAACATCAGAAAGCATATGTTAAATAACAGCATAAATTTTCCTAGGACAATCAACTTTTACCAGGTAGATATAAAGCAATACTTTAATTTGCATAATCTCAATTTAAAAGCCATCCATCCCCACAGTTTAAAAACGGTGGCAACACTTTGTGAAAGAAAAACCCACAGTGTGACTGTCAATTGTGTTTAACTGTGCCACTGAATATGCACAGGGTAATTATTTGATATTTGCATGATATTGTAGGACCTTTCTTTTTATATAGGTATTAATGCACAACATACCTTAAAATAATTTACATAAGAACCCACACTGTCACCTGGAGGGGGAAAACACCGTATTTTTCCTTGTATAAGATGATATTTTTTCCTGCAAACACACTGTTCAAAAATCAGGGGCGTCTTATACATGAAAAAATAATGGTAACCTCCGCAGCCCAGGGCATGCCTGTGTGGGTTGCCATGCCGCCTGGTGCAGGTGTCAAGCTCCTGTGGGCTTGCCACTCATGGGAGGGGGGAGGGGGCAAGATCATCAGCTGGCCAAACTTCTGGATTTGCCGGCTCAGCTATTCGGTGCTCTGCTAAACAGCTGATCGGCGTGAAGAAACTTGCCTGCCAGAGCGTCTTATACAAGGGTGCATCTTATAAACGGAAAAATACGATAGTTTTTTTATAATTTATAAACCTCTTTATTAAAACAATATTTTTCCCATGGGGAAAAGAAAAATCACATGAAGATTAGGAGTTGATATTGTGCATGAGTAATAAATCAATTTCTTTAATAGGAACTGCTTAATTTCAGAACTCAGGTTAAAATCTCAGTCTTGATATTGATTCAGCCATATGCTATCTATCTATCTATCTATCTATCTATCTATCTATCTATCTATCTATCTATCTATCTATCCATCTATTTCTCTCTCTCTCTCTCTCTAATGTCACAGTAAACAAGGAGTGATGAAAAGGTGTTAGAAATAATGAAACAAAGAAAAGTGTGCGATAAAACAAAAAGGAATTTATTATAAATCATGAATATTATCTTAGATAATTGTCAAGATAATTTATATCACTGCCTTTGTTGTAACTTCATAGTTGCCAGATATGTTTTTGAATGCCTGTGGCAAAAACATGTCACAGTTGTAATTTTAATTTTAATAGTTTATTGGCATTTTTCTGCTTCAAAGAATTGATTGTATAGATTATATTCTTGAGAGGGAAATGAATTTGTCCGTATCCAAATGCTTCCAAGATGTTTAAGCTTAATTTATATCAACAAAGCATTTAATTTTATGGACTACTTAGAAGGGTTTCTGGATTTTGGAAGCTTTGCATTTTTGTCAGGACCTCCTTTATGCATCCTTAAACAACAACAACAAAAACAATCACCATCACAACAGCAATTATTTGCCCTAAGGTTTAAGTAATGTTTTGCTTCCCTGTCCCAGTTTTAAAAGTAGTTTAAAGTAATTTTTAAAAGTTATAAGTGAGACATATTGGAAGGTTTCTTATTAATTTACTATAAAACTCTTACTAGTTAGACCTGCATTAACAAGAGAATGGTTAAATGAATCTGAATAATGTGCTATTTTTTCCTATTATAAAACATGTCTCTTTTCTTACACTATAGAAGCAAACATTTTAACAATTGATGAATTATCTCTACATGAACAATTGTTTTCTCTATATGCTATTTAATATTATTTTTTAAAAATAACATGAATCTTGATTTAATAAAGAGGAAAATGTTTTTACCTGCATATATATAGTTGGTTTGAATATCTATTATATGAGCATATTTGTAAACAGAGTAAGTATACCTAAAGCCAACTAATATTTATTTGAATCTATAATTTAGAGAAAGGATTAAGACTTGTATCACCCTGACTTGTCCCTGTCCAAAATTACATATTTCCTGTATATAGATGACAGAAGAATTACCAGAGAATAACTGTTTTCTATCAAAGTCAAACAAGGCTTGTATTTACTAGTGATCTAGGGAGAAGTGGGAGAAATAACAATAAGAAGTAATTTGCATGTTTATCAGAACCTAGCTTGTTTGAAACTCTGGATTACATGAATATGAGGTCTTGATCTCACCCATATGCTTGCTGGTAATAGAAAAAAGAAAACCTTATATTTTTATTAATATGATTCTTTTTCATCAGTTGCAATCAGTAGGGCTGATCAAAATTGTCTCCTAAAATTCTCCATGCTACAGGATAATTTTAGAGGAAGGGGATGCTGTTATTGTTGAATTTTTGCTAAAGCAAGTAAAGATAAAGGTTTTCCCTGTCCAGATGTGTTTGATTCTAGGGGATGGTGCTCATTGCCATTTCTTAGCCAAGGGAACCAACATTGTCTGAAGACACTTCCTTGGTCATGTGGCCAGCATTACTATATGCTGAGGTGCACAGAACACTGTTGTCTTCCCACCAAAGTGGTACCTGTTTATCTACTCCAGGGGTGTCAAACTGCCGGCCCGCGGTCCAGAGTCATCATCCGGAAGCCGTGCCCACCCCATTGCCAGCAATGGCAAAACTGTCCTGATACGTTGCGCGACATCACATGACGTCACGAGTTTGACATGTCTGATCTACTCACACTTGCATGCTTTCAGATTGCTATGTGGGCTGGAGCTGGGGCAAGTAATGGGAGCTCACCCCATCATGTGGTGCTCAGATCCCAAATCTAGGCTGTTGACTTTCCAACCGACAAGCTCAGCATCTTAACTGCTGAGCCATTGTGTCCCTAAAGCACATAAAATCCTCCTAATAGTTTGAAGAGACAACAGGGAACGTTATGTTTTCCAAAATATTGCATCAATTAATGTTACATTAAACTATTTTCTTCTTTCCCCCCTCCTTCTTTGCACTTATAGCAAAATTAGGGAGGATGGCACATATAATCAATCAATGAAATTGCTTCCTTAAAAGAATCCTCTTTTTTCCAGTGGGACCACCAATTGATAGTATATTGGGAAGATTTTACATGACATAGAAAATACAATTCCATAGAAAAAAGTGAAAAATGTTATAAATATGATATTGGAGCAATGATATGTCGATACAATTTCTAGTCTCAAATTAGGGATAAATCCTGGCAATATTTTATTGCCTCACTAAATAGAATCCACTAAATAAATTCACTAACTGCAGTACAATGACATATATGACAGACATGTCTTTTGCATTCAAATAATAGTCTACTGGGAAAAGTAGGGCGGGGGGGGGATGATTTCATTCTTGCCAGTTAGCCTACTAATTTTTTTCTTCAACAAACATTCCTTCCAAAATTATAATCAATTCCCATAAAGAAACACCATAAATACAGGAAATATTTATCTTATATTCATCTATTCTGACACTACTAAGAAATAAGACTTATGGATTGACACAATAGTACATGCCCTCATGCTAGAGATTAGTATTTGACAAAGTTGTCTGCAAGAAATATCATTATTTGACATTTTTATTCCTACTTATTCATAAATTTTATATGGATTATTTCATTCACATCGCAACAGCTGAAAAAGCCAGAAAGAAAAGCATGTTACTTTGACTTTTTAAAATATTTCTATTTCCTTAGTTACCATCATATATGGTATAAGTCAGATTTTCCCAAACTGTAGGCTATACCTCCCTTGGGAAAGTACAGACTGAGTGCAGAGAAGATGTGAAGGTCCTACTAGTGGTATTGTTACAATAAATCAACCGTTCAGGGATGTTCAGGAGGGATGTGTACATTAAGATCACATTAAGGGAGATATGATGGCAAAGAGTGTAGGAATCCCTGGTATAAGTGATTAACTGGATGCTGCTTCTAGAATCTCTTTTGACCTGTGCCCCCCAGATTTGCTCTTCAGTGAAATAATTTTCAAGGAGGCTTACAACAAGCTAAAACAAAGAAATCATCCCACATTTTTTCAGGAAGGCAGTGTACTTTGCTGAGCTCAGCGGAGTCCATTTAATCACCAAATCATAACTCCTCCCCAAATTGAATGTGGTATCATTCAAAGCAGTTTTGCATCAAAAATGACTGTGTTTCAAGTGCTGTCATTTCCTTTCATACATGTCTGTAGAATTCTTGTTTTAGGCATAGATTAAGGTCAAACTACACAGGAGGATGCATTGTCTGAACCGCTTACCCACAGTACTTTAACTATAATGATAAAGATAATATTATGAATAGGAAGCTGAATTTGATTATTTCAACTGAAGTTTCTAAAGATTATTAGTTATATTCAGTGTGTTTTACTCTGCTTTGTGGAAACTTCAGAAAGGAGGTGTTCGAACAGAAAAATGGCAAAAAAGAAAAGAAAAAAGAAAAAAAAGGAATAATCCCTATTTTTCCCAGTCTAAAATTGGTTGGTATTAACATTTTAAATTATTCATGGTTCTTGCAAGTCTCCAACAAGTAAGTTTAATGCAAAACACTGCTAGGCATCCATGCCCACACTATTAACTATGTCTGTAAATTTACAGTAGCATTTATTTTTTTTCAATTAATATTTCTGGTGTGGTGTCTTAATTTTTTAAAAAAATTACAGTATGACTTGTCTAATTACCACTGCATTTTAATAGAACTTATTTGCATTTCAGTGCATTATCTGATATTTAATGCATACCTATATATATCTACTCTAGAGTTTACAAACTGTTTTTTTGAGAAACTCCTTCCCCTGTAATTTTTTTTAAAAGAAAAGAAATAGTCAAAATTGACCCCAGTGCCATAAGAATAATATATTCTGATGAAAAGAAGGCCTTCCATTGTGATTTTTTTTTGTTACTTTCCAAATAAAATGCTGTGGTAGCATTTTTTAAAAATTTCTTGAGCAATATCAAATCACATTTCATTGCAAAAAGAAGCAGAACATGATTAAATAAAGATTTAATTATTTCTAGGCCTAATGGAAGGATTGAGTAATACCAGTCAGATATTGCAGCACTAAATGAACACTTCCACAAAGATAAATAATCAGGAAAAATATCCAAAAAATAGTGGAATAAACGGAGATGCTGTTTAACAGCATTTTGTGTGAGAAGTTAAAATAGCATGGATATTAAATTGTTTGAAGCCAGAAGGAATGAAGCTTCTTTGAAACCAAGGTACTATCCTTGAAAGTACTGTCTTCTGAAGAATAAATCTGTTTTCAAATAGCCACTTTATAGAACAATAAGCTGAAGATATAAAATGGAATTTCAATGCTTGTTTCTTTGGTTTAATTTTTTTTTTTTGCAAGCTACCTTAAATCCCTGTTGTTAAGCAGCATTGTAGGAGGAAAGCTGTGTTAATCTGTGTTAGCAAGAAGTGTGGCAATACCTTTTCTGACCAAAAGTTTTTAGTCAAAAGGAAAAGTTGTTGGGAGAGTCCTCATGGTGAGATGAATGGCTATATAAATTGCTTAAATGATCAGATTCAGACAAAACTGCAAATCCAATTTTGTCCATTGGGTTTAAAAGAAACCATCACGAAAAAAATAAAGCCAGGCAAGTTAGTTTTAAAAACATTATTTTAAATATTTGCAAAAACCTGTATGCTAGTCTTCATACACATTAAAGTGTGTTTGAGAAAGGAACCAAACCTTTGGATGTATGAAGCTATGGATTAAGAAGAAAATATTCTTTTTCCTTTTTGTTATTTTTTAAAAAATATGTATTTCTCTTGGGAGACTATAAAAAAAAAAGATCCTCCAAAAAACCAAAAACAAATCCACAACTATGTAAATGTTGGAAAACCTTGTATTTGAACTGATGCTTCTTTTTATTAGTTTCGTAGAAACCCTAAATGTTTCTCTGCAGACTATTGATCTCTTCAACATATTATATTTTAAGATTTGTCACTATACATCCGTATTTAAGACATGCTCAGTATCCTACCTGCATTTGTGGAATTGTTGAGATTTCAAATTATTGCTTAGTGTTAAATATGCCAAAAGATAGCAGATATGGAAGAACTGAAGTATGAGAACCATTTGCAACCATCAGCATCTTCACCATGAGAGAAAGAAAATATTACTGCTTAGTGGATCAAGGTCATTGATGCTTTCCAATAAACTTTTGCCCTAGAAGTTGAATATAAATTTTAAAAATAAACAAATAAAGTATCTTATTTAAACTATAAGATTCAGATATTTAAAGCTACTTAGCAAGTTGCAGTTGCAGTTAAGACAAGTGTTTGTTTGTTTTTTTACAAATAGGTAATGGGGTTTAAAAATATACTGCCTATTAATTATAAATGATTGATGCATGGGGAATTAATATTCTTCTATTTTACAAACCTACACAGGGAGAAGGACCATAAGGTTCAGGTAATTATAATAGACGACAGACGTTAACATGCATATAGAAGCATCCTAATGTCAATGGAGATAGCTGCTCGAAACAGACATTCCATTATAATCAGAATTTTTTCTTCTTCCAATGAAGGGGATGCTCAGTTCGCATGTCTACTCTGTGAACACTTCAGAGTCTGAGTGCAGTGCCTGACAAAGATGCCTTGTTTAGCATGCACAAAGATGGCTTTGAAACACTCAAGGGCAAGGTGCTTGTTATATATGAAATGCCTGTGGGTGATCAATTATTAAAGGTACATTCTTCGTTAGTAAAGAGATGTCATAATAGCCTGGCATGAGGTGAATATTCTCATTAAGCCCCTATGGTGCTTTGAGGATAAATGTCAAGTTGCATAACCATCTTAGTGAAGAAGATTAATCTTATCTGGTATATGTATGTAAGCATGTGTGTTTCTCATATGAAATTAATTAGCTATTTCATATCAAGAAGTACACATTTTCCACCTTTAATAATAGGCATATTTTAGCAAACCTACACCTATCAAATGAAATCATTAATTAAAAGAAAAAGTGTGTGATTTGGAAACAGCTGGAGTAACTTGGTTCCAGAAATAATTACTTTTTTCCAACCCTCAGTGGCTTTGAATCTTACCTCATTTATCCAACGTGCATAATTTTCTTTTTATTAAAAATCATAATATTGATAATTTGTGCTAGATTAATATTGTATATTGCTCCTTGAATAGGATGAGTCTGAAAGATCTGTGTGAGTGACAAAGATAATGTTCCCAATACAATAACATTAAAGGTTATGGAGTCCTTTTGGGGGATGGGGTGAGGTGCTTTTGAGTCACTGTTGGCTCCTGGTGGGTGCCTACAGTTTTTTTGGCAAGTTTTTTTTTAGAGATGGTTTGCCATTGCTTCCTCCATAGGGATGAAAGAGTGACTGGCTCAAGGTCACCCTGCTGAATTTCAGGGCTAAGGCTGTACTAGAACTCATAGTCTCCTGCTTTCTAGCCTGGTGCCTTAACCATCAGACCAAACTGGCTCTATTATTGCACAATAGGCTTAATTTCACATGCTATAAAATAATGTTTAGGATAATCTAATGCAGATTAGAACCTATGTGGATGGATAGATGCCAGATGTTCAGGCTGGTTTTAAAAAAGACCAAGGAACAAGAGACATAATTGCTCTTGCACATTGGATAATTGAGAAAAAAAAGCAAGAAAAGTTAATATGTGCTTCATCAAAGAATTGAAGGATTTCAATTGTGTCAGCTATGTCAAGCGGTGTTATATATTTAGGAAAATGGGAAGCCCAGAACTTTTCATTGTCCCATGTGAAATCTATACAAAAGATAGAAAGCCACAGTCCACATGGAACATGGCAAAACAGACTAGCTCCAGATTGTCAAAAGGGTATGACTAGGCTGTGTACTCTATCCATATTTATTTGATTTATATGCTGAATATGAATTGAGGATGGCTAGATTGGAGGAAGGTAGGATGGCTTTAAACATCAATAATCTAAGTTATGCTGATGTCACTATTCTGATAGTTGAAAATGCAAATGATTTGCAAAATCTAGTAATAAAGTCAAGAAGCAGTGAATATGAGTGGGATTCATATTAAATAAAATAAAGACCAAACTAATCCAAAAGGTGCAGCAACTAGCATTAGAAGTGACAATGATGTTATTGAAGTGGTGGTGGTCTTTTAGAGTCAACTAAACAATAAAGGACTCAGAAGTCATGAAATATGTCCTAGAGTAGCACTTGGAGTACATGAAAAAAATATTCAGATGCAGGACATTTCTATACCTACAAAAGTCAGATTTATGCAGGGACTGTCTTTCTGGTAGCAAAAGTTCAGCCTTGAAGAAGCACAATAGTAAGTATTGACACTTTTAAAGTTCTCACATTTCTGAAAATATCATGGAAGAAAATAAAGAAATGGATGATAGAGTAAATAAATTCAGGGTTCTCACTCAAGGCGCAAATGACCAAGCTTATGTTATCAAATTTTGCACACGTTGTGGAAAGACCCAGATCTCTTAAGAAATCTATAAAGATGGGGCGGGGGAGAGAAGAAGAACTGCAAGGTAGATGGAGTTAATTACAATGCTAATGGGTGCACTTATAAATACCTGAAAGGCCAGCTTTGTGACAAATCATCCTTGAAAAGATCTATAGCTAAGAATTGACACTGATATAGTAGCACATAATCAATCAATCATTTTTACAGCCACTTTTGTATCATAAGCTTCTTAAATGCAAAATAATCATACAATGTACGGAACAGCGTTCCGGCACCTTTTTTCAACAGAATTTGTGGAACTAAAAAAAAAAAGATCTCACAAGGAATTGGAAGGTCTGACTGAACCTTTTTTTAGTCTCACAAACTCCATTTCCCTGCACCAGAAGAGAAACATGCCAGAGCTGGAAAGCAGATTAGCAATTCCTATTTTTTACTCAGCATGTCCTCGGTTTCTTTAAGCCTCTGGATGGCCTTCTGGGAAGAATACCCTTCACAACACCTTTCTCCCCTGGGCTGATCCCAAACAATTTTTCCAGCAGCCTGGACATGGCTGGACCTCCTGCAAGGAGAGTGACCGACCGAGAACCCCAGCCCGGAGGAAGTAAGGAAAATGGGGAGGGGAAGGAGGGTCTCAAGAAGATGCTGTGGTTGCTCCCAAGGTGCTGAGGTAGATGTGGTGGTGAAAGGTGATCCCTGCAGTCCCCTCCCACCCTTGAACCGTCAATCAGGTTAGTTGGCTGCATAGGCCAAAGGTCTGACACTGACCGCTCTCTTAAACCAGCCCTTGGCAGCGTATCAGCCCCAAGTGCCCCCGACTGACTCACGGCCCATCGTAGAACTGCCCCCGATCCTATACGTCACTCATACAGCTATGGCAATAGCGGTAACCCCGCCCACCTCCGTCTTCCCTCTTGGCTCAGTGGGTGTAAATAACCAGCAAAGTCTGCCAGGAGTTGTAGTGTTTTTGAGAAGGGACGCTGTTGCATAAATATGCTTAGACACATAGTAGTATTCTTGTTTTGACAGTTCCTGAATCATTGTAATAGTTTCATCCCTGCCCATCCCATCCACCTTAGCATGGCAGTCTGGCTCGGGAGGGGAACAAATCAAGGAATGGCCTGGCGGCTGGGGGGGGGCTGAGTTCCGGCACCTTTTTTCTTACAAAAAAAGCACTACACACACACACACACACACACACACACACACCACAAAAGTATTGGACTAAGAATTCCTGCTAATGGAATTAGCCATCCATAAGTTACACACAGAGCCACAACTTTCTCCCCATAAAAAAGTCTAATTTTAGGGTAGTCTCAAAAATATTGCACAAATAAGTAGAAAATGATGATGATAATGATGATGATGATGGAAGAGGAGGAGGAGGTATTCTCTATCTTTTTTCTTATTGTTTCAATGGATATTCCCAACCACCCCTTGAATATTATATTTACTCTCTTAAAAATTGTTTAAGCTTATCCCAGGTTATCATTTAGATTTAGCCTTTGCTGTTGATGCATCAGGTTATTATTATAGATTTTTTGTTAACTGTACAAGCATCAATGATCCAGTTCAATGTAGTCTTAAACATAGCCAACAAACTGATAAAAGATTGCTTTTAATATCAAGGCTTTCTCCCAGATACACTGTTGGTACTTTTATATTCTGCTCCATTAGATAAACAGTTTTGGTATGAAGATAATTGCTCAGAAATTCCATGATATATTGTGAAAGTATTGCAAGCTGTGCTGATCGTTTCCAGGTTACATCATAAAACAAATTATTTGTAAGTTGCAGTTGCTTAAAATTAACTTGAGGAATATTTATTATCATGGTGTTAAATAGATTCAGCTGTACGTCTGCATCATATGATACCATATATGAGATTTTTAATGGTGTTTCTAATGAGATTTTTTTAAAAAACAAAAGGATGTACAAAGTCTGATATTCAAAGTTTATAAAGCACAACTAATATGGGAATATCCTTCCTTGGCATCCTGGTTAGATGAAAGAGCTTTTTGAAAGCAGCAATTTTTCAGTACAAGTATGTATGATGGAGATCAATGTGGAATTCAGTGTTGCAGATTTTAAAAACTTTATTTTTCATTCTTGATATTTATCTGAGTTGTTTCCATACTATCCTTCTCACTTAATGTTAATGAGTTAAATTATTCTTGAAAATCCACTTAAATTTCTCCTAAATTGTTATCTTCCCATTCCCTTTACCACCACACCAATAGTGCGTTCTAATTTTTATATCAGTTTCTAATGTTTTAGGGGACCTTTCTTGCAACTTTTATTTAAATGAGGAGGAAGTTGTACTTTGGCTTGCATTTTTACTTCATACTTCCTGAATAAATATGTGAACTTTTAATATGTAAACAGAATTAGCACATAAAGGTTTCTGAATTTTTCAGCAATGCTCTCAGTTGAAAAAAAATGGACACAAAAATGCATATATTAGGGAAAATTCTATCAAATTATGTATTCTAGAGAAAGTAACATTGAAAAGTACATATATAAGGAAAATACAGTATATGTTATCAGAATATCAGAATAAATGCAGAGTTTCGTGCATGTTCAAAATTCAGAATGATGCAGTTGTTGGACAGTAACAGCTTAGAATTGAATACAGAGGGAACTATCATAGATCAATCTGAAATGTTTTTGTTTTATTCATTTTCTAAGTATATCTTGAAATTGCTTTGCCTTGCCATTCCCTTGTCATGACCAACTGTAATGTGCTAAGTTTATTTTTTTCTAAGTTATGAAGTTTATACAATTACACCAACTGTTGGGAGCAGGGGGAAGAGGCAGGGAAGGGAATCCATACAAATCCGCAGCAAGGGACAGCAATTCTAACCCCAAAAGGAGAAATTACGCTGTTAGCATTGACTGCAAGGATTTTGATTAAGAATTTTCTCTCCAAAGCAGCATTAATAAGAGCCGTGGTGGCACAGTGGTTAGAATGTAGTATTGCAGGCTAACTCTGCTGACATTGCCAGGAGTTCAATTCCCTCAATCCTGACTGGGTCAAGGTTGACTCAGCCTTCCATCCTTCCGAGGTCAGTGAAATGAGGACCCACACTGTTGGGGGCAATATGCTGACTATGTAAACCACTTAAAGAGGGTTGTAAAGCACTGTGAAGTGGTATATAAGTCTAAGTGCTATTGCTAAGTGCTATATCAGCAGTAGATCCTCTTAATAAAGAAAGAACTAGCTATATGGAGTCATGGTAGATGTTAATATAGTTTTGGGTAAATTAAAAATGTGAATGATAGGGAAAGATTTCAATAGGAAGCTGCACTAATATACAATAAACTCCTCCCACCAATGTCCCTGTCATTATTACCATGTGAAGAAATATCAGATGAGTTCAGTGTACACTTCTCATTTCACCTGGGATCTCCCTCGTCATGCCAGCTTTCTGATAATGGTACAATAGTTGTATGTGCATGTTTATGCACACATTTCACATACTGAAATTAAAACAGTGAGAAATTAAATTTGCTTTATTAGTAGAGAATTTACTTGCTACCTTGAGAAAGGGAAGATAGGTTATGGAGTAGCAGTTTCCAACCTCTTACTGCTATTTTTCCAGCATCAATCATTTGAAGCTTCCAGTTCAATTTTGCTAATGGCAGAGCTGGTTTGAAATTCCTAATCTCTCTTGATAAGAAGGAATCTGAGGACACGGTGTTCTGCCACCATCATTTTGCGTAATATTGCAGAGATTCCATAGGAGAGAAATAATAGCTGTCATCCTGAAACTGGCAGGAGTTCCTTTTAAAAGTTATACCAAGTGCAACATTAATTAGAATATAAATAAATGTGGATATAAGCCAGAGCAATTATCTGGGGTTAAAGTGAAAATGATTATGTACTGCTGACTTCTATTTCTTTGATCTGAAAAATAATACAGTTTTTGCAAAATAATGTATAATGCTGACATTTTCAGGATATTTTTGAATTGATCTTTGGGCCTATCTTTTTCCAAGCTACTACATGTACTCTGTTTAATAAAGATCATTGTTAAATATAGACAGTAGACTCAACTAATATAAACTTACTATCCATCCCATTTCAAATCAAGCGTTTCACAGTTAAATTAAACAATAATGTTAAGCAGACACATCTATAAAATACATGCTCTCCTTGTTGAAGTTATTCCAGCAGATTTACTTTTAGTAATGACAATTTCTCTGGAGTCACATACCATGTAAAAATTATTTTTATATCTTTTTTCTGTAATTTGGAAAAAGGTTTGATTCTATCAGGAGGGGAAGGAAGGCTCCATGGGAGTTGATGCATTACGAAAGCAGTAGATACAAACAGCTTGGAATTTGAAAAGAAACAACATCTATTCCAAAACTACTTACTTGTTACTGAACTTAACAATGTATGGGAATTATTTTGTACAATCCCAAAGGTGCTTTTTCAGGAGGCAACTGGACTTTTTTATTTTTCTTTGAAGACATTTCACTTCTCATCCAAGAAGTTTCTTCAGATATGGATGGTGGGGAATGGAAGGATTTATATTCCTTGAAGACAGCTGGTCATTTGCATTCTTTTAGAGAGTCGTTGAGGCCATTTGGAGGTTTACCTGTGTCCTCAGGGTCACCTGAGTAGTGCAAATGTGTGTGGCACCTTCTTGGCTGCAGGATGTTTTTCCCCCAGTGTTCCTTCACTGTTGAAGACAGGTGCAGGCTGTTGGGGATGAGTCTGTGTTGTCTGCATCTCAAACTGAAATGCAAATGGTTCCCATAGTCCAAATGTTTTCTGGAAATCCATTCATACTCCTGCACTGTTCAAAAGATGTTCATCCCAAAGTGCATAGCTAAATGTCTATGGACATTCTTAATCATCCAGGTCATGATTATCCCAAAGGTACTTTTTCAGGAGGCAATTGGACTTTCTTGTTTTTCTCTGAAGATGTTTCGCCTCTCATCCAAGAAGCTTCTTCAGCTCTGACTGGATGGTAGTGAATGTAAGGTTATATATAACCTCTTCCTTTTATTTCATCCCTCTGAGATGTGTTGGGCTGAGAGTGATTGGCCCAAGATCATCCAATTGGTTTTCATGAGTATAGCAAGACTAGAATTCATGGTCCTCTGGTTTCTAGCTGCTGTTGTTTCTCCTTCTAGATCACGGGTGTCAAACTCGCGACGTCATGTGATGTGTCATGATGTATCATGACTTTTTTCCTATTGCCGGCAATGGGGTGGGTGCAGTTTTAGCATGATGCATCTGGCCTGCGGGCTGGTGGTTTGACACCCCTGTTCTAGATTTTAGCTACAATAGTCAGTCTCTACTCACCACTGTCCTCTTTCTGGTTACTTCTATGCTATGGACTGATACTCCTCCCACTTTCTGGCTATCACACCAGCCAGCTTCCCCTAGTTTATTATGCTCTTTAGATGCTTTGAAAATATTCTTCTTGTATTCAGGAGCTCAAGTAGAATATGTTCTAGTACAGGGGTACCAAAATGCCGGTCTGCGGGCCAGATATGGGATGCAAATTCTAACTCCAAATAAATGATTATTTGTGATATATTAATTACACTTATAATAGTGATTCTTTTCTCTCTAGTTTTGGAAAATATAATGTCACGGTGCTTTGAATAATCGGTTGACATATCAAATGTATCCTTAGATTTCCTTGAATTATTGGTATTACTTGCAGAGGTTCTGAAACAATTAAGGCTCATCATCTGCAAAGAGACCAATTGCATGTTCATTCCATTTATCTTCAAGCTTTTCATATGCTGATTACGTCTACTTTAGGGACTAGAAGTTTTATAGATAATATGAATAATTGTGGGAGAAATGGACAGCCCTGATTAGTGCCTCTACTTCATTGTGGAATATCCTAATTACAGGAATTTATTTGAAAGGAAGCTAGAAATTACTTTTCCTTTCCAATATTTCCAGGAATAACTTTGCAATATATAACATACATAGTTATGTCATCACCCAAGTATTGTGCTTATTTAATTAGTAATATTACTATTTTTCTTCTAGTAGTGGAATCACTAAAAAACACAGAATAGGAAGGAAGGCTACAAATCAATTCCTTCTCCCTTCATTATTCAATTCTTTATATGCTTGGGACAAAAAGAAAAGAAAGATTATTGGAAATTCCTGCTTCAGTTGCTACTGGGCTTTGCAGAATAAATATAATCTCTCCATGTTCTGTCCCCAGAGCATTTGCTGCTCTGGCAGGACAGGGTTATTTTTCTTCTTCTGTAGCTGCTTGTTCAAATGTAACAATACTGTTCCTTTAAAACAGCAATGTGTTTTGCATTTAGCTAGCTTATAAGTGGAGTTTGGCAACCCTGCCCAAAATAGGTGCAGCATGTTCTCTTCACAAAGAAGTGTTCAGGGATTATTACATACTTCCCCTTTCCTGTCTCGTACTTTCTGTTACAAGCATTAATGAGAAAGAGAAGTAAGGCCTTTCCAGCCTCCATCTTCCATTCAGAAAAGCCAAACACAGTTCTTTAGCTGCAAACTCAACCCATCTGGAGGTATTGCCATTTTTCTGGTTCTTACAACATTTAATAAAGTTTAGATCAGGGGTCTTCAAACTTGGCCCTTTTATGACTTGTGGACTTCAACTTCCATAATTCCTCAGCCAGCATGCTTGGCTGAGGAAATCTGGGAGTTGAAATCCACAAGTCATAAAGGGGCCATGTTTGAAGACCCCTGGTTTATATGGTGAAATATTGTCACCTTGTTGGATGGCAAGAAAGGTTAATTGCATGGATAACTTTCATAGAGCCACTGAGTTACTGATTAGTGAGTCCAGGACACTCCAATTACTGATAGTAAAGCAAAATGTGTTTATCTTGGAGACAGACGTGTTGACTAATTCAACAATAGTGATTGTGGATTATAGTCTGTAGAGGACACCAGTCTCTTATATATCACCAGAAGTGAAACCAGAAGATGGGATAGTTGGTAGTCATGGTGAATTGGTGAACCACTTCTTTGTTTGTTTCTGGGCTAATTCATCATTAGGCATGCATGACAAGACGCAATGATGCCAAATGACAATATGCACATCATGAAGTCATCACACAGTGACTTGTTTATAAATTTGCATCAAGACATCTGATCAAAGTGTGAATAACATGATTACAATGGTGATATCATTTGCCCCTCTGTCCCATTCCCAGGATATCCTAGAAAGGTGAGTTCCCTGGTTGACTAAAAGAAAAGATACTATTATGATGTCCAAGTAAGAAAGTGAATTTAGATTAGGACTGTGAATCCTGTGCCCATGAAATTCTCAATATCACTTATTAATGTCTGAGGTGACTGCAATTTAATTTAGCCACTGGTTGTGCATAATGAAGAGAATGACCTTGATGGAACGAGCTGTTAATAAGGTAATGAGCAGACAAACATTGTAGAAGCCAAGACTAGGGGGGGAGAGAGGTATGACAGTGTCTATAAGGGACACTCTACAAATTTAAATGATGATTAAAGAAAGGGGAGGAGAAGCATATTCTGATATCATAACCAATCTTAATAACAGTAGGTTTGGGCAGACATGATCTCTATCTTCAACATTGTGTTGACATTGATTTCTCATCCCCATTTATTATTCCAGAATATTTAAAGACTTAATTATTGAAGCAATAATTTAAAATCTTTTGATACTTTCCCTTTTCCTCAGGGCAGGATGTGTGTGTGTGTGTGTGTGTGTGTGTGTGTGTACATACACTTGCTGAAGCTAAACTTGTCAGGCTTAAGTCAGATTTGTGACAAGCAGATTGATTAAAACAATGACAACAACACTTTTTCTACTATTTATTGATAATTTTGCTGGAAGAACTAGGTGAGTACAGTTCAAAAATAAGCATAACCTGCCACTGTGCAGAACAAATGCTCAGAAAAAGAAATAACACCGAACTAAAATAATAGATACAAACAAGAAGCATATGTGCTAGATATTTTATGTTTATTTCTTTAGTAATGCTTGCAGCTTTAGAATAGTTTCTCACAAATCATTCTGGCAGAGTCCTGGCTAAGCCAAGTACTATATTTTTTATAGCAATAAAAAGGATAAAAGTGCATAACTATTCCTAGATTGTATTCTGTGTATGTGGATAAAAATACTTTCAAAAGTGTTTCTTGCTAATGATTTAAAAGAAATTCATGGAATTATTCTAATGAAGAATTCATCTATTGTGGCAGTCAGCATCAATAAATAACTTTATTAGTCTCCACCATTCTGAGCTGGAAAAATAAGTAAATTAAGTTTGTGTAAGAAAATTGCATGGAAAAACATATGGTTTAGAAAGATGAATATGCAACAAAGTATGTTAAGTTTGGCTGAATATAAATAAAGCATTATTAAAGTCAGTGGAAAAATCATACAATGGGGAAACTAGTTCACTTTTGAACAAAATTGTATACAAATCTTTACATTGTGGAATGATACTTCCAGAATCTGGATGGAAATAATGAAGATTTTGTCATTGACAAAGAACAAATTTCAATAGATCCCTTTGTCCCTCAGGGAGTTTGTTTACGGAAAATAGCAGAAAAATTGTGTTTCTGTTTGTACAATAGTAGAAAAGTTAAGTTATATTTTTCTGTGCATAGCCCATTTTCTCCACCTTTTTTTCCGTTGATATTGCAAAGTCATATCTTTCAGTAGTTAGAGTTTGAATGTATAGATGTTTAATTTGTCACTATGGGAACCACTACTTTCTTTCCCTAACTCATTTAAGTATTACAGTCTAGTACAATATATAAAGTCATTGTATAGTGTGCAATGGCTTTAAACTATTTACAAGCGGAAGAATGAGGTTAAAAATGAGGTTTTAGCACTGAATCACAATAATTGTAGTATGTTACAAATCTCTAGGTCAAAGACTTTGTGTCACGTTCTGAATTTTACAAAAGCTTTTATAACGTGAATTGAAATATTCTATACACAAATTCATGCATGTATCAAAAACATGTATATATATAATATATTTCATTATTTCCTTTAAATTTCAAATCTTATAAGCAGTCCTGGAGTGGGCAATCCTTTTGTTACCATGGTCTACTTTTTTTCCACCCAGCAGTCCAGTGTATCTAAATAGGAGGGACCCAAAAGAAGTGGAAAAATAATCAGGAGGACAAAAACAAGTGCAAAGAGGAAGTAAAAAAGAATGAGGGTACAACCAGCAGGAAGCAGTAAGGCTTCAGCATGGTAAAAATATATGGTGTATTAAAAGTAGTTGGACATTGTGAAAAAAAATATTGCTTGTTGGTCAAGGATGCCACCATTTGACAACTTCTGGTTGTGGGCACAAACTTCACTGATTCTTGTGCTTCTCAAAAAATAAAAATTCCTTATTACCATGACCTAGCTGCTGACATCCCAACTCAGGATTAAGGTATATAAAACTATTTAAAAAAAATGTGGAAATATCAGTGTTGATATATTATCATCTGGAAGTTATTAAGTTTCAAAAATTATTCCATGTTTAAAAATACAATCTGATTCATCAGTAGGGTGTAGGAAGAATGTATTTGATGCAGAAGGGAGCTTTGTTTGTGCATGTGATAGCAACAGCAATAGAATTATATACAGCTTCATAGTGCTCTACAGCCAGTGGTGGGATTCAAATATGTGAACAACCAAGTCTCTGGGTGGATGCAGCTCCTGGAAGTCCATTTTGTGCCTTGGCAACAAAAAATTAGCTACCAGTTCTGCTGAAGTGGTGCGAACTGACTGAATCCCACCAGTGTCTACAGCCCTCTCTAAGTGGTTTACAGAATCAACATATTGCCCCCAACAACCTGGGTCCTCATTTAAGGATGAATCAACCTCAGGCCTGTCAGGATCAAACTCAAGACTGTGGGCAGAGTTAGTCTGCAATATTTCATTCTAACCACTCACTGTCCTTCTCCATCCATTGCCATGCCAGATGGGATAATTGTTATTGCTAATGGATGGAAACTAATTAAGAAGAGAACCAACCTAGAACTAAGGAGAAATTTCCCGACAGTTAGAAAAATTAATCAGTGGAACAACTTGTCTCCAGAAGTTGTAGGTATTCCAACATTGGAGGTTTTTAAGAAGAGATTGGACAACCATTTGTCTGAAATGGTATAGGATTTCCTGTTTGAGCAGATGGTTGGACTAATAGGTCCCTTCCAACTATGTTATTTTGTTAGTGGAATACTGACCTTCCAGAAGACTTATAGATCTATATTCACTCAAACAATTTTCTGTCTCAGGAAAGTGCTTGGAGTCACCCAACCCTGCATCCTTGCATGTTACAGACAGTGATTGGATGACATGGGAGGGGAGGGAAAAAGAAATCATGAGACCCACTAATTATTGTCATGAAACTGTGCTATGTTAAAACTGTAAGCATACCACTAAATGTTTCACACTAGAGGCAATTTAATTTATGTTGACAGACTCAACTCAAGGACAAAACAAATGCATATTAATTTGTCCATGAATATTTGCCCTTACTCTCTATTCTAGGTCAGTAGGACATTGACAGGCATTGATAGACATTGAATGATGTCTGGTCTCTTAGCAGTTTGACACCTGGTGAAGAAACAAAAAGATGATAACAAGTAGCTCACTGATTCACCAAAATGCATTGCTTGTCACTTCTTTGGTATAAGTTACAAAATTCCTTTATAGATAAAAAGATTCTTCCTGCTTATAAATTATTTGAAAATTCAGCTATAAAGGTCATGTGCAATCTCTAAGTTTATTATATCAAGGAGATTCCTGTTAATAGATAGAGTCTGGCAGGGATGCAATTTAGCATTATCTCTACTTAACTATTACATCATTGCTTTTATTTTCCATCAGCACCAAAATTGACATAGAAATATATCACAGTTCTCTTATATGCAAAAAAGGCTTTCTCACATTTCTTTCGGCCTAAAAAAAATAAATTGTGTGCTGGCTGAATATTGCAATAAAAAAGCATTTGATATTAATTACAATAAAACCAAGATATTGGTGTTTGCTAAGCAGTCTAAAACATATATTTGGGGATTAAACAATTATACAATTGAGAAAATTAAGTCATTTAAGTATCTTGGAATTGTATTTCATGCTGCAACCATATGTAAGATGCTGTTCAAACTTTTTCTTTATACCAAAAGAAGGGTGTTGTTGTTGTTGTTGTTGTTGTTGTTGTTATTATTATTATTATTATTATTATTATTATTATTATTATTATTATACAATAATAATATACATCTTTTGCCTCATTGGAAAGGTTCACAAGCTTTCTAGGACCATATTTCAAGTCCTTTCAAATGTGATCCTACGTCACAAGTCTGGCATCAGTCAAAAGACATCCAGTGCCTTGATATATCTTTGTATACTGAATTAAACTGCTTTCCTTCCCAGCAGATCAAACTCCCTGGGTCCTTTCTGATAATTATGTTTCATTTTGGGCCGAGGCAATACAATAAGAAACTTTTAGCAATTTCTTTAAATCAAGTGCACATCCTAGGGCATAACAGTGTAGTAGAAGCAATCAAGCAATTCCTTAAATACATTGATATTCAATCAGATCTGATATGGCTTCCTAAAGATATTTTGAATTAGCTCTCACACCACTTCCAGATCTATTAGATCAGTGATGGAGAACCTTTTAGAGACCGAGTGCTCAAAAACTGCCCCACCCCACCCTGCCCCCACCTCACCCAGTCCCCCATCTGCCCACAGGGCCACCCACCGCCTCCATGACCTGCCACAGCTGATCGCCCAGGTGTCCCAGCAGCGCCATGGCAGCCACGCTCTCTGTCCGTGCCCCACAGCGTCATCTGCAAGCAATGGGGCACAAGGGTGGAATCTTGTCCTCACTGTTCAGCTGCCAGGTCCTTGGCTATGCTGCTCCGCATGGGCTGTGCCCAGGGGTGACTCTCCTCCAGGGAGCTGCTGGTGAGGAGGGGGCCATGAGGGGAGGTGGCTCTGAGTGCCCTCTCTGGCATGCATGCCATAGGTTCGCCACCACTGTACTAGATATTTAAATCTAATTACTGTCCCCAAACTCAAGAGAATCTTAGTACAGTTCAATGCATTTAGAGGATTCGATTCAAATAAAGGTAATTGATTCAAATCTAGTGTATCCCCATGCATAAGAGGAATCATAAAGTGTATGTTATACTGCTAGTTCTATATTGACATCTACCATAAGCTGATAACCCTATGCCTAACCGAATTTCCCAGTTATTTTGACTGGTTTTATTATATTACATTATGTTGTTATTTATCCTTGCAATTTTTATAGGATCACCCAGCTCAGGTTCATGGCTCTGGGTAGCTAACAGAGTTAAAGGAAATATAAAGCTATAACATAAACAGAAAAACAAAACATTGGAGATAACTATGCTATGGGCAAACTAATTCTGTGTCATGAAGAGTTTTATAGAGAAGAACTAGTATCTTGAACCACAATCGTAAAAAACGTCTTTCTACAGCACACATATGTTGACTTCTTCACATGTATAGTGTATAAATATTAGTTTTGCTTCCACTAGATGAATAATATATGGCTATCTACTTTTTTTGTTCCATTTAAATAGAAATTGATGATTGATGATGATGATAATTCTAAGAGCAATCAGCTGCTAATAATCTTTTATTAAATTGAGTATGAATAAAAAAATATCAGAAAAGAAAACTGAACTACTATAGATTGCATTTGTGTATATGTAGATATTGCTTCAATGAAAAAACTTTTGTGACATCTAGTATTTTATAATTGCGTCCAGGCACCAACAAAATCCATAACTGATCATATTTTTCATAGCAGGGAAGGGAACGTGCCTCTTACTAACAATGACAGTCCCTGAAATATCAAGTGTGATTTGAACATTTTTTGCAAAGGTTTTTTTTTTAGCCAAAAATACAACTATATTAAAAATAGCAGTCGTACATTCACATAAAATGTCTAATGCCTGTCTGCCTTTAGTGATTTCCCGTAGCATTCTTGTTTCTCCTGCTAATTGGCTCTCATGACTTTCATAGAGTGATTCTCTAGAGCATAAAACAATTAGAAAAGCAGCCTGAAATTATTTTAAGATACAGTATTTCCGTTCCTACTCAAGGGCTTCTTATTTTCTTTTCCAGCCAGAAAAGTAGAATGTAATAAAGTTGAATAATATCTGCATTCTCGGCAAGAGGGATAAATGATATAATCATTACAGATTTGTTTTAAAAATCCGTTTAATACAAATAGTTTCCCAACAGACTATCCCAGCAGGTTGCACCGTATAAAATCCTGACTCAAGCTAGAACAAGCTAAGCAAATCTAAAGCCCAGGGCTGTGCTATCCTTGTTAGCTCTCTTTAAATAAGCCCAGATGCTCTATAATCGCTGCAGCAAAACTAGTTTTATTTTTAAAGGGAGAAGATTCACAAATGGAAGAGAAATATTCCAGTGTGACCTATCAGTTATTGGTGGGTCACGAGGGAGACAATATAGCAAACATCCTAAAATAAATATTGTATCCCTATTTACTTTTCACTATTTCTCTTCTTACATCTGATGGGTATCAGAAATTCTTTAACAGTACAGAGAGAAAAATATGTGTTTCTCCCGTCAGGAGATTCCAGAATTAATGGGCCAGACCCTTCAACTCACCTCACCTGACTCACCCAATCAAACCAACTAATTTCTAACACATTTCTCCCCATCACCATGGTTACTGGCCTCAAGGCACACAGGTTATACAATCAGACAGGAAGTGTGTTAAGGGAACAACTTTGGCAAGGGTGTATGTGCAACTTGCATTGCGTATTATCAAGAGCATTATACAAATGGGATTTGGGCAGGCAATTTGGAACTGAATGTTTTGCAACTGCTTCTAATATTACTATTGCTAGGAAATGTAAACCAAGTGTGTTTGCATTTGTGTTTAAAACTATGACTAGAGTTTGGCTATATATAATGTTTATTAGGATTGCCCAAAAACATCAGCAAATTCCTTGCAAACAGAACTAATTTTTATGCCATAGGGTAGAAAAGCTCTTCCTGTGATGGGTTATTGATTATTTCCCTATAATATAAAGTTTGATAAGTGGCATCATCAGTTGTGAGATGACTATATGAGGTGCAGCACTAGAGCAATAACAATTGTGTCAACACACTAAAAGGGAGAACCTTATTACTTTTTATTAGACTCTGTCAATCCTCAAGGACAAATTTGGGGGATGTATTGATAGGAAATTAAATATTTCAGTGATATCTGTTTTTCTGAAATGATCCTCTTGGTTCAGTTCTTAACTCAGAACTGGCAGAGAGAAGAAATCAATTTGCTGGCTTGAAAGAGAGAGTCACACAACAAGAATGAGTGCTGCCAGTTTGGAGAAAATAGACATGTCCATATATTAAGCCTTCAACTACTTGCTTAAGGACTTTTATGCAGACACTGGCCACTTGTTTGGGACATTAATTCCTAAAGGAGATAGGGGTGAAAAAGCACAAAACAAAATAGAGGAACACTAAAATTCCTCAAGAGAATTGGGCCTTAAATACCTTATTATATCCTTTGGCATGTCCCTCACAGAAATGATGTAAGAAGTAGATTTTTTTATTTTTTAAACTGAGGGGAAATCTGAATATTCAATCCTGAGTTTGAAGCATGCAATTTGTTTCAGTCCCTGCTTTGCAAACCTCTTGTGGCTGTATGAACTAACAAAAATTAATACTGTTAGAAAATCCGTAGACCTTTATCGGATGTGAGACTTAAAAACAAAAAGTAAACTGGGTGTAACTTCATTATCCAACTTGGATAAATCACAAATAAACAGTATTTTTCCACTGCCTCTCAATGCCGTTTCAGTTCCACCTTGGTGGGCTGGTAAAAAAACACACCCACCCACCCCTTTCCCCTACAGGTTATTCATTTTGATTAAATGTTGTTTCTTTTTCAAATAGAAAGTTTTAGTTAAAATCTAAATATAAGAGAAAATATATGAGGCAATTATTCTTGCTCAGCTTTTACATATGATGATAACCTTTAAGATACTGGCTTGCTGTTATCTGCACATCAGATAAACATCCTTTTCACACTTTAGATCTCTTATAAAAATGTTGAAAAGCACTGAGTCAAGCACAGAGCCTTCAGAATCCCCACTTAATACTTCCCTCAGAATCTCTCTTTGGATATGTGTAAGGTCCTGCCTCAGTTAAACCTCCCAAGAAAGCAGACTCTTGAAACTTGTATTGCTTCAACAGGAACTTTTATTGGAAGATATTGACATCAGGAGAGTAAGGCAGGATTTGAATATTTCCCACACAAAAAGTTAGATTAAAAGAAACCATTCAAACCCCACCCCAACTGTCCATCGGCCAGTTCAAACAGAGCCAATCCATAGGTGTTAAATTGTTATTTTATTGGCTGCCCAACTCTAGTAGACTTTATTGTTTTTATATATATTTGGGTAATTTTAAAACATTCCTAATCTTGACTGCTCTCTTTTCTTAGGAGATGTTTATGGCATGGATAAACATTTGCTCCCAAAGTGAGGGCCATTTTACTTCAAATAACTAACTCAAGGGCTACGTTATTAGCAGATGTGACTGTCTTGAATAAATAAGCTGCATCTCAACAGATTAATCCTAAAGGCTGCTACTGAAACAAACAGCCTTTAAACAAACAAATAACAGTGCATAGCAGCTTCCTAACAGGAGAAACTTCTACAGTTAATCAACAGTCTGGACCTACATTTGATTGGCTATCTTTCCTGGTTGCTAAGGAACACTCACACTTAACAGTTTAAAGCTTAGAGCGTAGGAGTTAGTGTGATCTATACTATTGCTATTCAACACATAACAAATCATACAGCAGTGCTTCTACATTGTGACTTCCCTCAACAATCTCCAATTATTCTAATGCTTCCCCAAGTAGCAGAAGGGAAAGAAGGATTGTCTCACTGATGTCTGTTCTATCCTGTCATCATTGGTTATGAAGTATCCCTTTAGGATGGAAATAGTCCCAAATTTCTCCAGGATATCCAATTGCTTATGCACAGCCATACATCCAATAAAGCTCACTGCCATTTATAGTGTTTGATGTAAAATTAAAAACTATAATCAAACTAACGGATTCTGAAAGCTATCCAAGCAAGCAAACTAAAACAATCAGGCTGCTAGATTTTTATGAAACTATTTTCATCTGAAACATCTAATGACAATGTTGTTATGACACCTCCATTAAAATCTGGCAATGAAGAAATACCAGGAAAAAACTCTTTATCTCTTTTAGTCTCTTCTTCAAGGTCTCAGTGTGGCTTTATCGAGTGACTCATACCACTAATGAAGTCCCCAAAGTGTGAGAACCTTTGTATTACAATTGGCAGCAGCCCTAGACTTTAACTGCTCTCTTCTGCCATACAAATTAAAAATACAAAAGCACAGATGAATCCTATGAATTAACAATAAGTTGCTTATTTGAAATTGGAATGTAATTTTATGCTTAAAACATTTCAAAAGTAATTAGATTCAAATGTTAATCCTAATTTGGTTTAATGTGTCAGGGTTGTCTTTATATTTTGTGATCACATTGTATTTTATATCCAATTGCTGTCACTTTATTTCTCAGAATTAATTTTGACAAAGAAAAAAAATTTGGTATTTTTTTTTTTAGTGATACTTTTCTATCTCTCATATGATACTTCTATTCTGAGAACTGCACTGGTCACTTGTTTGCTTCTGAATGCAGTTCAAGGTGCTGATCATCACCCTTAAAGCCTAATCTGGCTGACAACCAGGATATCTATAGGATAATCTCAGGGGTGTCAAACTGCCAGCCCACAGGCCAGATGCGTCATGATAAAATCGTGCCCACCCCATTGCCGGCAATGGAAAAAAAGTCACGATATGTCACAACATGTCACGTGATGTTGCGAGTTTGACAGCCCTGGATTATTTTATCCCAGTGGTCTCTGCTATCCAGTAAAATTGGGAAGCATAGGTTTTCTCTAGGACCCTTCTTATTCAGTTTGTCACTTTCAGCCTTCTCAATTTTAAACCCTCTTCTTTAAGAGAACATATTTTCCAAAATCAGATTCGTCCATACTATGCTAGGTCAATCATTCTGTGGGTGCAGAGTTTTTGTAAATGTAAATGTAATTTATCACATCAACCATTTTGATTTGTTGACTTTCTTACAGTAAGAGATCAATGGAAACCATCCTTTGTTTATACAGTATAAACACATAAGACCTAGTAAATAAGTAAATATATAAATAAAAAATGGGATGACTCTGCATGATAGTCAGCTGTATTTGAAATCCAATCCAGATCCAGTCTTTAATGATGAATCTGAGTGCTAAGACTATCCAGGAAAACCATAATGGAATCATAGAGTTGGAAGGGGAGGAAGGGAAGGGATATTGGGGTTCATTTACTCCAATCACTTGCTGAATGCAGGGCTCACTACTAATTTAATCTTGACCCTGCTTTCTGGGGTAAGAAAGAATAAGTCTACTCCCTCTCTCTCTCTCCACTAAACAATCCTTTAGATGTCTGAAGACCAAATGACCTCTAAGTAATATTTTATTTAGGCTAAACAAGCCCACATTTGTTCTTTATGAGACTTAGTTTCTAGACCTTCACTTTCTTGGTAGCCCTTCTCTGAACTCAGAAATGTATATAATACTCTGACTAGGGCAGAGTGAAGTGAGAAAATTACTTTTTCTAACAAGAGATACCCTTTAAAAAAACCTCAACATCCTAAAAGTGACATTATATATCTGGATATATTATTACAGAGGGGATTACTAGAATATGTAATTTGCACATGCTTAGACTTTTTCCATTTCATGGAATGATTTGTATTACAGATTGAACCTTGGCTCCAAGCATGCTACAGATACATGTCTCTTAGACTTAATATAAATTCTTTTATCTTGTTTTACCTTTAAACAATGCACCAGGATACTGGTCAAGGATTCTGTAGCAAAATCAACTGTTTCATGATTATTATCAGTCAATATAAAATATTTTGATCATAAATTGTTCAGATAGAATCTTCCAGACTCGAAATCCAGACTAGAAGTTTCTGTCTGGAAGTTTCATTGCTTATGTAGCAATCTCCCTTCTCTACTTGTTCATCAGACCTTAGTATAGCAAAAAGTCTTTTTTCCATCCCAGACAATTATATATTGATTTAATTTGCCTCCAGTTTAGCACTCTGATTTCCATTTTTGCAGCAAAGTAACCTCACCTAAGCTTTTAATCATTTAAGTAGGAATTGATTTGCAGTTGCAACTGCTTTTATTAAACATATATTATACTTTTGCAATAAAGCTTATAATAAGGTTTGTTTGCTAACATTCTGTGCAAGATATGTTTGGCTTGCAGGGTAAATTTGATAACTCATATTGCCTTCAAGGTCAAAAGGTTCTCTTAGCATGTATATTACAAGATGTGATCTGCTTTCAATCTGAAGGCATCTGTTGTAACCTGTCATATACCTTAAAGTGTCTAGGATGGAGAATAATTATTTATCCTTCCTGAAGAGGAAAGTTTGTTTGAAGACAAATCATTTAGATTAAGATATTTCTAATCTTTGCAAGCCCATCAAAGTTATAGGAGCAAATTCTTGAGCATTATTCAATGAACATTTTTATGAAATCCCAATGCTTTTGCAATCAACAATGGACAAAATGACGCCCACATCTCTTCTATAGTCATTTTTCAGCATGGGAAGGAGAAGAAGAGAAGGAATGAAATTAGGTTAAAGAAAATACTAGGATTGAAAGGATATCTACAAGATTTTTATACAGAACTGCTATTGATATATGCTTTGCCATAAAACCATGAGATATGTAAACCAAACCCAGATTTATGAATGGAAAAATATACTTTGTATCAATGCTCTATCCATTGTTTGATGCTCCAGCATCATATTCCTGGGTGTGCAGTTAACAAGTAGGCTGGCTTGGTCGCTCAACAGCGAGATACTGGTGAAGTGGGCAGAGCAGCGCCTGCATTTTCTGCGTCGCATGAGAAAAGCACATCTTCCTTTCCCTATCCTTACCACTTTCTACAGAGGGATGATTGAGAGCCCCCTGTCATACAGCATCACAGTCTGGTTTAGAAGCATCACTGCTTCAGACAGGAAGGCGGTGCAGAGAGTGGTGAGGATGGCTGAAAAGATTATTGGCAGTTCCCTCCCTTCCATCCACAACATAGCACATAAGTGTTGCTTGAGCAGGGTCCATAAGATTGTCTGGGACACAACCCATCCTCTTCACGACCTGTTTTCCTTGTTACCTTCTGGGAGGAGGCTCCGTGTATCCGAAGCAGAACATCCAGATTCAGTCACAGTTTTGTTCCATACAGTATTAACCTTGTGAACTCTAAAGCTTCCTCTTTCCATTATGTATTCAAGATGGACAGTGATTAGTATTTATATGTTACTTATATGTAAGGGTGTAGGTCTGTACATATGTTGTTTAAATGTGTGTTATGTATGTGTACACTTTGAGAGAAAGCAACTAAATTTCATTTTTAATGTGTGCCATTGTGCTCCCAGTAAAAAATGCCTAGAATAGTCCCTGCAATTTTCATGGCATGTTTTTGGGAAATGGTGTGCCATTGCATCCTTCCTTGAGCTGAGAAAGAATGATTGTCCCAAGGTCATCCAGGAAGCTTTATGCCTAAAGTGGGACTAAAGTTCACATTCTCCCTTAGCCGCTACACCAGACTGGCTAATGTAAATTTATTTGAAGACTGATGAGTGTTAGCAAAACTTTGGATTCTGAGATAATTTTTAAATTGCACATTTTCAAAAGTGTTTGTTCTCCCTCATTCTGTATTATCAAAAATTACCTTGACATTTGGAGGCAAAGCAACCTTTTTGTCAGTATTTATCTTATGGAAATAACAAAGCAACAATGATTTCCTTTTCACCCATTACTTTTAACTAGGGTGTATCAATGCATAAAATGGGAAGCATACCTACATGTGGTAGCGCTAACATATTACCTCATTGTAATGTTACATTAACAGAATCTTGCAAATCTGAAAGTACATTTCTCCCCCCATTGTCTTTGAAACTAGGGAGAGTCTCTTCTGGGATGCTTGCCAGTCTCATACTTCCTCTGCAGGCTAAAGTGCTGCTCATCCAACTGTTGCTCTGGCAGTGTCTCTTTTCCCTGCCTCCCAAAGTCATTCCTACGTACCATTTCTTATAAGAAACAATGCTATGGGAAACTGAATGTGAATTCTCCCCTTTTATGAAGTTCAGAGATGGCCAAGGAGGTTCACTGCTTGTGCTGGGAAGACTATCAGTGAGGTGCGTCCACTGCTTAATTCTTCCTAAAAAGGTAAAGGTTTTCCTGTCCAGTCATGTTCCAACTCAAGGGGGTAGAATTCATCTCCATTTCCTAGCCAGAGTTGTCTGAAGATGCTTCCATGGTCATATGGCCAGCATGACTATATGCTGAGGTACACAGAATGCTGTTACCTTTCCACTGAAGCGCTACTGTTTATCTGCTTGCATTTGTATGCTTTTAAAAACTGCTAGGTTGGCAGGAGCTGGAGCAAGAATGGGGACTCACCCTGCCATGCAATACCTAGGTCTCAAACTGTCAACTTTCCAGTCTACAGTCTAGCATCTTAACCACTAGGCACCATGCCTTGCTAATTTACTTTATTCAGAAAATGTCTTACATTAACTGTATCTGTAAAATGTGGCTTTGGTGTCATTCACAGATTAGTAGCATGTGATCAGCAGATTCACTGTCCTTGATAATTCACTCATGTTAAATTTGGTTATCCAAAGTGGACCCTCTAAAACAGACATGTCAAACTCGCAAAGTCACGTGATGTCACGTGACGTATATCGGAGCTTTTCCCCATTGCTGGCAATGGGGTGGGCGCGATTTCCTCATGATGCATCCGGCCCATGGGTTGGCAGTTTGACACCCCTGCTCTAAAATGTTAATTTGCAATGCAGTGCTGTAATATGAACCAGAAACAAAGTAATCTCAATGAAAAATAATCTCAAGAAAACAAATTGACCTAGTTAACTATAGTAGGTACATTTTTTGCATTGCTTATGAAGACTGGAAATAGAGACCTATCAAATGTAACTTTATTGACAAGTTATGCATTACAGTATTGTTAAAACATTTTGCATTTTTATAGAGAGCAGAGCAGGATAAAGGAATATGTCTGAACAACACAAAATAGAGTAATTTACAAAAAAAAAAAATCAACATACTTAAATAGCATAATTATAACCAACAGAAAAAGTGGCAAATATTATAGTACAGATCAATCATGCCAACCAATCAAAATTACAGTTTCGAGGCAAATAAAGTGATTGCAGTGCTGGCAACAATCTTCCCTCAATTAGTTTCCATCTACGAATTTATAGAACAGAGAACTGTGTTTCAATCAAGTCATAGACAAGGCAATAACTAAAATCAATCATGAATATCACTTCCCTTTAAGAATAATTATATTTTATAACTCTACTTCTATTTTTATACTCACTTATCTTTAAAATCTGATGCACACTCCACCTCTGTATGTTTATTTATTTAAATCTTTTGGGTTATGCTTACGAGTTAAAAAATAATAATTTCCATCCCCAAGTTCTCTGAATTAAAACACTTTCTCAAATAGTTTACTGTTTAGAAATATCTTGACAGGTTTCTTTTATTAAAATGCTTTAGATGTGCTATAATGGAAGAGACCCATTTCATTTATATATTTTTTTCCAATCTGTCACATAGCTTTAATCTTCAAAGGTTCTTAATCCTCAAAGGTAGATGCACTTCAATTTCTAAGATGAAATAAGGGCTCCAAATATTTTTATAAAGATATATAACATATATTTCTGAAGTGAAGAAGACATTTACATGGTTCTATCAGTAATTTATTTTCCTAATAGACGTATGAGAAGTGCAAGAATTACTTTGCATTTGAATAGCCCCATTTCTTTATTCAGAAATGTGTATAAATTTTATATATTTTTTTTGATTGCTTGCAACAATAGATTCTAATTTAGCACTTCTGATTTACTGAGATTCTTTGGCATATCGATTTCAAAGTATCTTATTAACTTTTGACTGATATTAATCAGTGGTGGGATTCAAATACTGTATGTGAACAACCGGTTCTCTGTGTGGATGCTGCTTCCAGAAGTCCATTCTGGGCTTGGGCAACAAAAATTTTTGCTAGCGGTTCTGCCAAAGTGGTGCGAACTGGCTGATTCCCACCACTGATATTAATGCATATTGCTTCTTAATTTCTTTCTGGATCTTAGAACCTCCATTTATAAAAGCACTTCCTTTTTAATAGTTAATTTTCAATACTGCTAGTTTTCTATAATTATTTATTTTTTTTAATAATAATTGTCAGCTGTTTGGTTTGTTTAGATAAGATCACTGCAATATTATCAGCATATACATTCATATCATGTTCATATAAAAATCACAGTTGTTTAGCAACTGCTTATTATTTTAAATTAATAATAATCACATAATCTATTAATCCATAATAATGACTCTATAATTAGTATGTATCATAAGGGAGTTAAAGGGCATCCCTGCCCTTCATATATCTGGAATCTTTCTGACTCTAATTATTTAGTTATTATAGTGGTCTTTACAGTGTTATGCAATTAAAGTATAACTGAGCAAAAATTTATATCTATTCAAGTTTTTTTTCCACAGAAGCCCATTCTAACTAATCAAAGGTTTTGTATGCATTAACAGTGAAAACAGCCAAAGGTGATCTGTGTTTTTTGTTATATTCTGTAAGATCTGACATTTTTTTTTCTAATGGGATCTTAGACTTGGTTTCCTTTCACAAAGCTGCATTGGTCTAAATTAATATATTCTTTTAATGTCATAGTTATTATAGATATAATTTTTTTTAGCATGTTGATTTGGCAGAGAAATTGGTCTATAATTAGCTTCCTCTGTTGGATCTTTATTTAATATAACCATAATTCTTGTGCCTTGCCAAGTATCAGACACTTTAAGAATATCATTATATAATTTACATAAGTTAAGGACCTAGTCTGTCTTTAAATACCTTCTAAAAAGAACTCCTGTAATGGTGCTCCTGTTTTCCAAGTCTTCTCCTGTTTTAGATAGAACAGGAAATGTGACTTCTGACTGAATAGAGAAGGATCTGTATGATGGGAAGATAGAATGGTTATCTTCATCCTCTTTGTACATCTAAATAATGATAGAGAAGAGATGGATAATGTTCTTCATGTGGCAGACTTGTTTTTTGACTGCTTTTTGGTTTGTGATGGGGAAACCAAGAGAAAACTCACCTTAACAAATGTTGTGATCAATAGAAGCAAATGCTCTGCTTTCAATTGCATTGCAATAATTTGACCGACTTTTCATTTAACCAATAAATTCATTTGGCAGACATATAGAAAAGATGCCTGTGTCCTTAGAAAAGAAGATCTACATAACAGTGAATGTAATGTATGGCAAATGTATTGCTGCAAACACAAGTTATGTGCACTATTTGTTCAAAAAATTACGCCCAGTCAATAAATGGAATTCATGTTTCTATATATCACCTGTATTGCACTTCCACTCTTCCTGCATATAGTCTCTATAAAAGCATACTAAGATATAAAAACACACACTATTATTATTAAGCACTTTAGAGCAACTAGGAAGTCAGCAAATGCAAGCAGGTCCATTGAGAGGCCAAAAACCAAGAATACAAGATTGTTCTTTTTGCCACGTGTTAAAGCTAATGCATGTGAACCTGCTGTTTATGTGATTATAGTAATTGTCAAGTGATAATAATTTCTCCATTAGAAATTTTATTCATCAGCACCCCTCTGGGTGATTTATGCGCATCCTAACTGTGGAATCCAACTTTTAAAAACACATTTGCAATTTGCGAAAAAGGCCAAGATGAAGGTAAATCAGAACAAACTTCAGTGCAATGATGGCTTCTAGGGGGCTTGCTAACACAGCATCACCAATTTAGTATGTCCCTCTCATGTGCTGGACAATTCTCATAATTCCAAGTCAGCACATTCAAAGCATATTGTAATGAGACACATCTGGAAATCATCAGTTTTGGAGAAGCTGTGATATGTGATGGATGCAAATGAGAAGATTTCCGGCTCATAATATTTTACATCCAAGATAGTGGGAGATGTTATAGAGTACATGAGGAACCTGAGGTTTTTTGGTGAATACCTATCCAGGTGAAGGTAAAAACTAATGAGATTAACAATTATCTGATCTTCTGCAAATGTGTATTTGTATCTCTTATCTTCAACACTGTTGCCAATTAGTCTAAAAAATAAAAATAGGTGTCCTCCCTCATACTTATATATACACATAAACACACACATAGACACTCCCTTGAGTCAATGTTGACTTCTCGTGACTGCCTAGACAAGTCCCTACAGTTTTCTTGACAAGGTTTTTCAGAAGTGATTTGCCATTACCTGCTTTCTAGGGTTGAGAGAGACTGGTTGGCCCAAGGTCACCCAGCCATCTTGTGCCTAAAAAGCAAGACTAGAACTCAAGGCTTTAGTTTCTTGTCCAATGACTTAACTACTATACAAAACTGGCTCTTCATAGCCTATCCAACTAGATATCACTATGTAAAAATGACAAATTAGGATCAAATAAAAAATGGAAAGGTCTTCTTAAATATAAAGTACAGCAAAATAAGAGGCTGAAATAATTTTCAGTTCTGAGAGTATGCATGTTAGCCAGCACTGGATATATATTGACCAGGAATCTTAAATAATGTCAGTATTTATATTTTACCAATCCTCAGCCTGAATTAAGTATAACACATACTATGTACATTTCAGACCAAAAAGATTTTCTGCTGATTGATCCTGTTCAACCTTTCATTTCTAAAGTGAAATTTGAAAAACTTTTGTCAATATGGCAAAATGTCTTTTGCATTTAAAGACAGACTAGGAGTCACAATCCATTTTCCACTGACAAAATGGACAACATTTTCCATCCTGTTTAATTATAAGTAGAACTTAGTTGCAGAGATACATTTTATTTCTTCCTCCTCGTTTTTTTTCTACAAGGAAGGAGAAAAGAAACCTGTTTGATAAGGATTCCACCTCCTAAAAATGAGTGAAACTGCTGTTAAAGAAAGTGCTGACAGCAAACATTGTACTGCTATATATTTTTCTCCCCTCTAAATGCTAGACATCTATCATTCAGGTAGAGCACTCATTTTTTTTTTGGCTAGCTCAGCTGTTTTCCAATTACTTTTTACCAATATGTCAAGTTTTATTCATTAAAGCACTTGCTGGCATGGCTTTTGAAGTGTCTATTGATGTATGTGTACAGTGATGATGATACAGGGTCTTCATGACACCCATGATTCAAAGAAAATAAACAACCAACATTTCTATTCCAGTCTATTATATTTATTTATGTCTCTTCCAGTTTTAGGTTATTAAACTGAATCTGTTATGTGAATTTTCAATGTTCTAAAGGACAAGGTCATCAAAAGGGAACCATCAAAAAAGCAACTTGCTGGTAGCCACTGAGATCAATGACCCACTCTTTTTTATGTACATATGAATTCAGGTGTGATAAAAGTCAATGCATATACAAAAGGAGCGGGGTTTCAATCATACATCTATAACCATTAATTTGATGTTGTTGACCCCAGCCTTGTGGATGCCTCTACGGAAGAATATACTAAATCATAAGATTTGCTGCTAGTCAGAATGACCCAACTTTTCATAGATCAGCTAAAGCAATAAATTGTGCAATAAATTGGAAAGCTTTTGGAAAAATTTCCTCTGATTTTCATACTAATTATTTTCTGGATGTTTGCTACTGATAAAATATTTTTATGTAAGATATAAGAAGAAAGCATTCCAATTACTTATACTTGGTGTTTTAAGCCTGCAATACTATACAATGCAATAGCAAAGCAAAGACTAACTCAAAATTTGAGAATTTTTTTTTTCAAGAGAATCATACAAATGAAACATCAGTAGGAATACATTGGGATGCTATGAAGAATTAGGCATACTGCATTTATTTATAGGACCAAATTATAAGTTTAAAAATAAGGAACATTATTTAATTTTAGCTGCCAAAATAATATTTGTGCAACATTGGAAAACTGTAGATAACATAAAAACTGTGGTTTAATAAAGCGTCTTCAATTGCTACATTAGAAAAATTATAAAGTTAAATTAATGGGACACAGAGGCAAAAAACAAAATTTTAATCAAACTTGGATGGATTCTATGGTTTATATCAATAGCAATAGACTATAAATCTGGTATACTTTATATATATGGCAAATTTTCATATGCATATTATCTGTCTCTGTATTCACATCACAGTAGATCTCTTTGAAATTTTTTATATTTTTTTCTTTTTGATTTTTTTAAATATGTATCATTGATTCATGTAAATATAGTTACCTATTTTTGTTTGATTAAACTAATAAAAAGATAAAAAGAGAGAAAGATATGCACTAAATCTTTGTTACCAGGATTTTCTTACTGAAATTGTATGTTTGATTTCAGGTTAGTAGTATATATATTGGAGTTTTGACTTGTAATGTACAAACTGTTACCATTAAGTTGATGTATGTAATGGTAGTTTGATGGATTATAGATGCATAGCAAATAAACATTTCTGACAGATGAACATTATTTGTGTGATGACAAGACATTTGCATTTCTAACCTTGTGAGGTAGAAGAAGCTGCCAGATCCTCTGCTATTATGCTGCTATTACTCATGTGATTTATAATAATGAAGTATTATTCTAATAAATCTTAGCCTGAATACATAAAATCTCAGCCTAAGGGTTGCATTTCTAGAGAAATAGAGGCTTCTTTTTCAGAGCTTTATCTATTTTTAGCTATTTTTTAAAAAACAAACTCTGCATAGAAGAATTTTTAAATAAAAACACAAACCCACAAAAATATACACAGTATGTAGGAAAAATCAGACTCCAAAAACAAAGTCACAGACAATGTACTACGTAAATTACACTGTATTTTAAATATTTGTTAAATAGTTGTTTAGCACATGTTCTTATTCCTAAAAGAGAACATTCCTTTTTCTTTTTTAAAAAGTTATTAATTAACAAACATATTGTTATTGGCCTATGGGACTTGACTTTGGGCAAAAGATTAAACTAAATTGAATTTACAATTGGAGCCTTTACAAAAAAAAAAAAAAAAAAAAAAAAAA
>NW_015388439.1:67604-75116 GCF_001527695.2 Protobothrops mucrosquamatus
TTAAGAAACAGGAGGAAGATTTGCAGTCAACACAAAACTCAGAGGAGAGACAGCTAAGCCCACAAAGGAATGGAGGCATGGCAAACAACTCAGAAGGGACCCTCCTTAATTTCCTGGACTGTAAAGGAGGGGGGCATAAAGGGGGGAAAACTTGCAAAATTCTGTTAATGTAACCCTACAATAAAGGTGTGATGTTTGTCTGAATAGCTAAGAGAAGATAAGGAAATTGTAAGACCCCTGAATAGAAGAACTATTATAAAATACTGCTTTTAATGGTGTATTGTTAATTGGAAACACACTGGATTATAAAAAACTATATATAAAAACTCTATAAAATTTGGTTGTTTGGACTTTAGGATTGGCTGGTTTGACACTATGGTACTGGTGAAAGACTATTTGGAGGGGGGGGGCAAAATGGATGTTACATACCTATCAAAAAGTGGTAGGAAACCACACCAAATATCTCCTTCTGAAGGCCCTAGCCTGGAACATCAAAGATCTGCAGGAGCAATACTTCAAGACAAGGAAAATATTTTCCAGGAAGAAATGTATGCAATGCTGTGACAGATTCAAATGACAATGGTTTCAAATCATGATGAGATTAAAAACAACTTTGACAACATCAATGAACACATCCTTAACTTAAATCTATGATAAAAAAAACTCTCAGAAAACAATGACAAAGAATGAACAAACCAACCAGATAACAGAATACAAACTAGAGGACAGTGACCCAAAGAGGGATGCTACAAATGAAGAGAACTACAGTCTAATACAAACAAAAGAAAACTTGCAAGGTTTCCCCACAACAATGGAAAAGGAAAAGATATTTTATTTTTCAGAACTTCAAAATAAACCTGAAGATAGGAAAGAAGATCTAACAAAATCGATTGTAGAGCAGTCAGGAGAATTATTAGAGTTTGGGAGGAAAAAAATGCACATTCTACCTAACTTGTCTTTTCTATTCCCAACAACATTCACAAAAATACAGGAAGAATCTCCTGGCAAGCTGAATACACTGACTTGGAAAACTACTTCACAAAAGAAGAAGGCTAGAGTTAGATTCAAGAAATTTCATTCACCTACCAGATGGAGTACTATATGATTAAACACTTGTATGAATATGGTTAAAAGAATAGATAAATCATGGATATAAAGGGGCCCTACAGTAAGAAGGATAATATATATATAAGTAGTATAGTATTCTTTATAATATATGAAATATAAAAAATATTAGGATGGTGTATGTCAGTGATGGCGAACCTTTTAGAGACTGAGTGCTCAAACTGCAACCCCAAACCCACTTATTTATCGCCGGGTGCCAGGTGGGCATGGCCTACTGGGTGGGTGTGGCTGTGGTGGTCATGGCAGATTGGGTGGGTGTGGCCAAGGTGGACATGATCACCTTGATGTTGCTCATGGGGAGGATGCCTGTGGGGGCCGAGCAGGGTTGGGAGAGATCCAGGGGGTCTCTGGCAGGAGGTTCGTCTTGCGGGGTGAGGCGAGGCAAGGTGAGGCAGGGTGAGGATGCCATTGTCACAGGACAAGATGAGGCAGGGGCCAGGGTGGCTGCTGCCTGGCACTATCAGCCCCTGCACACAGAGGCCAGTGAGCGCATGGGTGCTGGGATGCATCCGGCCACATGGGACCTCAATGAGTTAGCGGGTGGCTGGTTGAAGAGGGATGGTTGCCATCTCTGGGACATGGCACGTGTGCCCACAGAGAGGGCTCTGAGTGCCACCTCTGGCACACGTGCCATAGGTTCGCCACCACTGGTGTATGTGAATGAAAAGTTTGGATATTTAAAGGTAATTAACATTGAGAAAATTATGACTGATAAGAATGGTTTGAATATAGAGGGGAGATTAAGCTTAAATGAGAATCTTGAAAACAGGATATATAGTGACTTAATAAGATGACTTTTATGAATATAATTGAAACATAAACAGATCAGAAAAGATGTTATATTACTGTTATTTGTACAAACACAAGAAAATATTTATATTCAACCTTGCATATATTGAAAGTATTTGCTTAATTTTGATAAAAGGAGAATACTATTGGAAGAAGAGAAGATCAAAGAAAGATATCCTTAATTAATAATTGGTTATGGAATTATAGAAATTAATTATTATTGATTGTTTTTTAAATATATGAACCCAGACAACACACTGTTTACTAAGCACTAAAGATTGTTATTGTAAAAAATCAATAAAATATATTTTAAAAAAAGTTTTCAGGTTTTCTGGGGCAGATTTTGGGATTAAAAAAATAGAATTAAACTTAAATTTAACTCAAAATTTTGTCTTTAAAAAGATAATCATCAATTTAATAAAGACAGATTATTAAAGACATGGTTTTCAAATGCCAGTAGCTGTGGCTTTATAAATAACTTGATAACTATGAGGATGAACCAGATACACTTCACACTATCTATGAGCTTTTCTGTTTGTACCAAACTGTGATTTTGTAAATACATATGTAATTTGGTTTACAGTCAAAGCTTTCAAGGTCATTTCTTATCAACAAAAAAGTTTAATGAATGGCTACAATGTATTTCATTTACCATACTTGAAGAGTCACATAAAAATGAAATATTTATTGAAATGTCAGAAACAATCTTCATTAACAGTCAATTGTATACTTCTAATGATAAAAAGAAGACAAGCTAAAGTGTCTGGTAACATTTGTTAGAAATGTCTTCTATTCAAATCCAGCTGAACTATATTATGAAATTAGTCTTCCATTAATTTTAAAACTATCCATGAAAACTTTAATCTCATGCAAAAATAAGTCAACATTTCATTTCATTTTCTTCTTCTTAGGGGTGGAAAGAATGCACTGGTTATATCTGATCCCTGAAAGAGTGGTTTCATGTGAATTATGAACTATGATATATAGGTTCAGAAGGTTTACATTGTGAAAGATATATGATTTAAAAGTCACTTAAAATAACTTTTTTTTTCAAGCACGGTTATTCTAACATCTATGTCTTATCCAAATTTAGGATTTAGCAAGGATGATGAGTAGGATATTTTATTAATGTATTTTTCATTTTTTTCCAAATTAACTAAGAGTTGATAATTGTATACTTAGACAGATTGGTTAAATTAGAATGAAATTAGGGTATTCGTAGTGGAGACAATAATTGATGAGAATTAAATGACGCCACTATCACAAATGGAAATACCACAATTGATGGCCACAATTATTTATTCTGAATATCTTATGTCTCCTAGATTCACGGAATTTGGGTTGAAAAATGAATTGTTTTCACTGCTTCGGTAGGATGTATACTAGGTCAATGTTTCTCAGCCATGGCAGCCTTAGGATCGGAACTCTCAGAATTCCCCAGCCAGCCTGGCTGGCTGGCCAATTAATCATCATTAAAGATAATTAATCAGCAAGTGACTCTGGGAACCACAAGCACAGTGACCCTGGCCCATCCTTGAGGCGATCTAGCCTTGGAATAGGCAAGCCATATATGCCCATCAGTCATGACTCTGCTGACAATTGCAATGCTTTCCAGAATGCCCGAGAGGGAGCTGCAGGTCTTCCATGATATCATTGTGCCTCTTAGGTCTTCTTATGTTTATGTTTCTTCAATAAAGACAGGTCAATGTCCACCTGGCCAGTTGATTGGGAAAGAGGCAGGGTTCCCATCCTCAACAGTCACCAGTTTTTCTCTTTGCAAGAACCCTCAGGCCCCTCCTTTCTCCCTCCTGCTCTTTTGCTCTGCCTTAACTGACTATTAACTTATTATTATTTCTAATTATTTCCAATAAACCTTGGGATGGCTATAACTGTTTATGACTACAGAAGTACAGTGTGCTATGGTTTATTTTAGTTAAAAGGGTCATTGTATGTTACGCTTGGATCTGTACCACAAAGAGTCAGAAGTTATTTTTTTCTGTAGCTTTCCCCCCCCCTTTTTGTTTGCAGTCCCCCTCCCCAGTTTTGCTTTTTCCCTGTTCTTCCCTTTTCTCTTTCCAAATTCTTTTGTTTGTTCTTTTGGATTTTGTATTCTTTGAAATTTAACATAGTTTTGTGGAAAAATTATTTCAGTGCAGATACAAATAATAAAAACTGCAATACCAATGCAATTAATAGAAATATATAAAATGACAGTTCTCGCCCCCAAATGAACAATTTAGTCTTCACATTTCCAGCAGTGTAGATGCAAGCCAAACTTTGAGAGGCAGGATGGAGATAACAACTGAAAAAAAAGATAGTTTGTAAGTTCTAGACCCTTTTTCATCTGATGAACTTGGAGAGCCATCAAAAGATTTTAACCAGGTGTGTATGGTGGGCAGACCTACAGTTTCTGGGCAGATAATACAATATTAAGTATTTAATGCTGGCCAAGCCATCATTGATTAAAACCAGCAGTTTGATTTGAATCCAAAAACCTGTTGGAAACCTATGCAATAATTAAGCCTAGTTCATCAACATACAATCCAAAGAAACATTTGATTAAATTATTGCCTTTAACAAGTCCCAGAGACCAGAAAACAGATGTTTCTCCCCATTTTAACTAACCAGACAAGGACAAATTAAAACGACTGAAGAACGAGCTACTGATACAATAGATGTAAAGAGTCACATGTGCTTTGTCAATCTTATCTCCATGGTATAAATTGGACATGACCTGGCATCTGCATTTGATTAGATTCACTTGTCTTTCACTATAGTACTCCAGACATTTTTTCTGGTGCTTCATCTCATAGAGAGTTTGGATGAACAAAGTATACTTACGCCCAGTGGTGGGATTGAGCCAGTTTGCACCGCTTTGGCAGAACCGGTAGCTAATTTTTTGTTGCCCAGGCCCAGAATGGACTTCTGGAAGTGGCATCCACATAGAGAACCGGTTGTTCACATATTTGAATCCCACCACTGTTTCCGCCCCAAGATCATCTAATATCAAGAAACCACTCAAAAGCAATCACATTAAGGTTCTGCTCGCTTCCCTGTTCCAGGAAACACCCAGGCAATTGATGGAACTGCCTGCAAGTAATTCTCAATTTTATTTGGAATTCCTTCATGTTTTATTCAAGCACAGCAGTCAATCTGGAGTTTGTAGAATTTGAAAACTTCATGTTTGAGGCTTTGGTAAGAATTGTTCCAGTACTTGTATAGAATACATTTTTTCCCATCTACATCAGAATTTTCTGTTATGTTTTTGTTGAATTAAAAAGAAGAAGCATTAAATCGTCTGGCAGAAAAATCTGCTAGGATAAGTCTGTTTTGTGACATTAAGACATCTTTGGTCATGTAATTTTTAAAAAACCTTTCAGCATAAACTATACTTTCTGAACCTGGCATTCTCCAATTGTTTGTTCTCATAGCTTTAATTTATGCTGCTTTTCACAAGCCTAATATATGGGAAAAATTAAGCTGATAGTTTCTTGATTTTCATGAGCTGCAATTAAAAAATTAATTACTTTTTCCAAATTAAAACAGCACACAAAATAATTGTTTTGACCCTAAATATCCTTAATAATAACAATTTACTTCCCATTTTGAATAAATGAAGTGATGTATCGACACCAAAATAGAAATTAATATTAATTTAATCTGAACTGCACATTTAAAAATCAGAATTTTTTTATAGACATAGTAAATAAATTTTAATGAAAAGTTGCTAATTAGTTTTTAACCTAATTGATAGAGACATTTCTATGTACTTAAGAAAGCAGGTCAGTCCTCTATGTGAACTTTACACTCAATTTTAGATGTGTATATGAGGGAGATGGGAATTAGATTTCTATTTTATGCTAGCACAAAGCTGAATTGTTACTGTTACTATTGTTTTTTTAAAAAATCAACAAAATACTTCTTGTGTATAATGTGCAATTAATAGCTTACACTAAGAAGAAGACACATTGGGATAATGTTCATATTCCTGGTATAGTCTGGGAATGAGAAAAGTCACTACACACAGTAGAAAAGTTAGTAGACCTTGTGTCAGAAAAGCAATCACAATATAAAAGAGATGTTTCATTGAATAAACTGCAGCTTTATACCCTTGTCCTAAATCAATTGCAAAGATCCATTGGGGTGATTTCACACACAATATGAGCAACACATGACTCTTGCTTCATCACCCTAGGAGAATATTAAAGAAACTAGTAGGATCAAATGAAAATCATTTTGGCTAGTCCCTAAAACAACCAGGGAAATCATTCTCCCATTTTAACTTCCCAACAAATATTGTTTCTAAATCTAGAGGTTTCATGTAATTACAGGCTTCATTAGTGTGTCACTCAGACTCCTATTCTACATCTGAGGGTAATTTTACACAATCAAGAAGCAATGGGTCTGCATTCCTGACTCTACTAAGAGCAATGGTTCCTAAATAGATGGAAATTAACTGGAGGTAATGCAGCAATTTGTAATAGCTTTTTTGTGAGTTGAGAATCCAATTTGGGACTGCCAAGATACTTGACTGCCAAGATACTTGAGTAAAACAACAGAGTCTGGTTTTTGTGTGGGCTTAATGACATTATTTGAGACCCAGAAAAGGACTAATTGTGTCAAACAGTTTAAGAACCTCTGGTGTAGACTTTATCAGAGGAAAGGCCATGCGACTTCTCTGCTACAGAGAAATCTCTGTGCAGCACAAGCTGCTGGAAACAGGACTATTAGGAAATCCTAAACATTGTGTGGAATATCAGCTTTCATAATATAGTAAATGTTAGACATATCTCCATTTAGTGGACATCAGATACAGTGAACCAGATTTCCATCTAAATATCCTACTGTAATAATGGACTTGACAATTGCATCCGAAGTAGTTCATACTAGCAGATTAATTTTATGTTAATGTTATGTCATTCACTACAACTCTGCTTCATTTGCATAATTACACAAATTATGTCATTTGCATCAACTCAGGCCATTCTAATGCAAATTAACACAAAACATTTGCATAACATTATGCAAATGCATTAAATCACTATGGATGATGTACTCTTGTATTTAATGGATAATTGGGTATAATGGACATCCCATCTTCCCAATTGATCAAATAAATTGAGGCTTTAACAGGACTGCTGTACAATCAAATGTTTTCCAAAACATACTTAATAACTAATATGAGGAAGAAAATTTGAATGATGCTAACAATTTCTACTATATTTATCATCAGTCACTAATGGTCACTGAAAATCTGGTATGTACTTAGTTCCTTATATATGGTATATGTTTATCTACAGGCTTGTTTTCCTATATTTTTCTAGATATACTGGATATCTGCCAATGATGAGAAGTCAGTCTCATGTCTTTGAAAGTAAGTGGTAGGGATAGGCACTTTTGATCTATTTCCTTCTTCTCAAGCAATTCTTTCTTTTAAGATTGGGAAACAATAAAAATTCTGCAGATGTCAACATCATTTTTTTCTCAACCAAAGAGCAACCGTAACCATCTTCTTCAAGACAGGGACTTCTGCAGTGGTCTTTTGTACTTTTAGAATAAGATATTGTCTGTGAAGAAAGTGGGATGCTGAAAAATCTC
>NW_015388439.1:75697-78470 GCF_001527695.2 Protobothrops mucrosquamatus
GATCTATTTCCTTCTTCTCAAGCAATTCTTTCTTTTAAGATTGGGAAACAATAAAAATTCTGCAGATGTCAACATCATTTTTTTCTCAACCAAAGAGCAACCGTAACCATCTTCTTCAAGACAGGGACTTCTGCAGTGGTCTTTTGTACTTTTAGAATAAGATATTGTCTGTGAAGAAAGTGGGATGCTGAAAAATCTCCCAAATAAATTATTGTGACAGATGTTGCAAGCCAAAAATCCAATATAATGTTGACTGATATAGTGTCAATGCATGAAATTCCAGAAGAGTTTCTTTAGAGGGAGAACTACTGCCATTACAGAAAACATATTTGGATGAAATCCAACCCATTAAAAATATCACTGTTTTAGATTTATTTATTCTTGTTTTATATTCAAGTGTTATGCTTTGGGTTTATTTCCTCCCACACTTCAAAAGTCAGCCCAAATTCTTGGTTAAGACTGATGTGATAATGACAGGATGGGCTCTGTTACTACTTCCATGAGATAGGTATCTCAGATGGCAGATGCTAAAAGTGGCAAAATATTGAATGATAGTTGTGTGAGCTGTCAGGTCTGAGCTATACTCCTTAACCCAGTCTCCTGCCTTTAGCTACATTGAACAGAACTGTCTGAACCCCATATTGAAATGAGATTCACCTGTCAGTCTGGACAGCTTCCCTGGGTTGAACAGCAAGAGATTGGGAGAAACATCTGATGCTTTGTCTTGGACAGCAAACTGTCTTATCTGGGCCCTGAATTGTAAGAAAAAACATGTCAATAATATAGTCTGCTATTTCCCCTTTGATTTTAAACATTTTCTAGAACAGGAAGGAAATAGTTTTTTGCCTTGTAAAAATGTCAATGTAAAGCATACAAGATTAACTGAAGAAAAAGAAAGGTTTTACTTCAAAATGTTACTGTTCGCATACATTTATTTCCCTCCTACACCATCATTTGGCACAGTTTATTGACTAATTTCCTCCCCTGTTTTTTTCTTTTTTCCAATAAACAATTACTTGTAAATAAAAATGCTTTGTGAATCAAGGTTCAAGTTTAGTTTAGGCAAATAGCTGTGCAACACTAGAAGATTAAACACCAGTGTTACAAACATCTGTGAAGAGAAGTGTAATGGTAAAACAAATGGCTACCTTGGCAATGAAGACCCTAATGCTACTATTTTTGAGATTCCCAAAAGTCTAGCTATAAGAGTTTTTTGAACATGACATATCTACATCAGACTTTCCTTACCAAAATACAGTAGATTTGTGAGGATGGTTGAAAATATTGTTTATCCATTTGATCATTACATTTATATCTCACCCTTCCTGCAAGGGTAAAGGTATTGATAGGAGCAGCTTCTGCAATTTCATCCAACAGTAATAATTTAGGCTGAGAGATGATTGGCTCAAAGTAGGATGTCTCTGTGAATTTCCCTCATAGGTAATTTGAATACTTTTCTTGTCCTAGTCCAGCATCCTTACAACATGCAGTCTACAAGTTCCTAGACTTCTTGCCAAGTTGTATTGCAACTATAGCTTAGACTTTCCACTCAACATTATCAATGACTGGAACAACCATAGCTCTTAAAAACTGGACAGCACATTTGAGCAGGCTGGCATATGGTAGTACAAATTTCATACATGCCTCAACACTATACTTGATCTTAGCACAATGGCCAAGAAGCAATCATCCTTATATAGGTAGTCATTATGCTATTTCCCTTATGTTAAACAATGTTATGCAAACCCCCCAAATGGAGTAAGAAGTAGTAAAGAAAGAAATTAAGATGTGCTATAGGAAAAAGAAAAGCGAAATCTAGTTATCATCAATACCATTCACAAATGCCATTCCATGGCAGTTATGTGTAGTATCTTTTCCATTGGAGGAGGTCCTGTTCAGCTATTAGTGCAGTATTGGATACATAAGTCTGGTAGATGGCAGTAAGAGCTTCTTCTTTTTTTTCTTTCTTTCTTTCTTTCTTTCTTTCTTTCTTTCTTTCTTTCGTTCTTTCTTTCTTTCTTTCTTTCTTTCTTCCCTTCCCTTCCCTTCCCTTCCCTTCCGCATAATCCTTCTTGAATCTTGACTTAGAGTGGTGGGAATGTTGCTTTGGATGCACTGTTGGAACCAGTTCAGACTACAGTTTTGTATCATAAAGTCCCAGAGATGTTTTAGAATTTAAATACTGAAAAACATAAAAAAATAAGCTTGACAAGGGCAACATTAATTCAGAAAAATTAAGTAGTCCTTTCCCCCCCTCTCTGTTTCATTTTTATTGTCTTCATTGAGGAAGAAGAAATGAAATATTATTATTGCTATCAATCATATATAATTGCTACCAGTTACAGTAACAATATATCAGAAATGAACTAACTAATCTAACATCAATTCCTGGGAAGAGTATAGAGGATCCATTAAAAAAATCAGCCTGTAAGTAGTTTGAAAAAAAAATAGTAATTACCGGGACTTCCGGTGGCAGGCGATTTCGCTGGTCGCAGCTGTTTGCTGCCTCCCGCCTGTTTTGCGTAAAAGCCGGTTTGACAGCCAGCATCAGCTGTCAAACGGCTTGATACCTTTCCCCTGGGCATAAGGGGATAGGTGAGCTGCCCGGGGTAGGAGTTGAGTTCCCGAGTCGTCCTATACGGACGATGTAGGCGAGAACTCCTCCGGAGCCCCGAGGATTCTCCGCGATCCAGGACGCCTTCGCTTCGGCGAAGCAAGAAGCCGCCGCCACCGCTGCAACTTGAAGTTAATTGTGAGTTTACTTGTAAGCAGA
>NW_015388439.1:79936-96256 GCF_001527695.2 Protobothrops mucrosquamatus
GGAGGAGATGGATTGTTTAAGTTTAGAGTTTGGAGTTAGAGATATTAATATTTGTTTACTTGTATTTGAATATTAGCCTAGGTTTGGTTTGGGAAGTCCGGGGGGTGGGGGGATGGGATAAAACATTGTGTAATATCTGTGATGTATTTCTTTTTTCTTTTATGATAAAAACAATAAAATTTTATATTGAAAAAAAAAATAGTAATTACCACACCTTAGCACAGATTTGTCAGGTAAAAGTCCTGCCAGACTAAAATCTTTTTTTATATTGGGTGAGTTTCATAGTAGATTGTGGGAATGCTAACTTTATTAGGTATAATACATCATGATTTTAGCAAAACATTTGGGAAAGTGCCCTCTGGAATTCTGATTAGCAGCTAATTAAGACAATTAAATGGATGCAAAATGGTTGCCTAATCACACTGGAGTGAGGAATCTAGTCAAGTGCTTAAGGTTCAGACTTGGAACCTGTGTTCCTCAACATTTTTATTAGTGTTTTGGAAGAAGTCAAAGATCTGCTTATCAAATTTGTCAATGATACAAATTTGGATGAGAGTGATAATACCTTAGAATGGAGAAAAAAGTTCAAAATAATCTTGAGAGAGAGAGAAATGGGTTAAAAAGAACAGAAGAAAGTTATCAGTGACAAGTGCAAAGTTCTTATTTATGAAACAGAAATGAAATGTATTGATATAGAGTGCAAGGAAGAATACTACTGACAAAAGTTAATCAGTAATATGTGTTAGCAATATGTTATGGCTGCAGAAAAGACAAAAGCCATTTTGGGCCAATCACAATTAATTCCTTTTCTGCTCTTTTCCTTATCTCTGGGTCTGTGTACGTGTTCTTCCTGCCCTCACAAAATGGCATCCCTAATGCAAGCACAGTTTACAGAAGCAAAATGATGGTAATTAGGCTAACAACAAGAATACTCTTTTGTACAATCCCTATAGAATCAACGACCAATGTCTTGATTGGATCCATCGAACATCTGTTGTGGATGCTTTAATTTGAATACCTGTACTGAACACCAAGTTGAACTTTGTGGCCTAAATGGTTTAATGATTCTATGAAGCTGAGAAATAATCTTCTTCCCTTTATTTTTTTTTTCAGAGGAATAGCGATAGCAATAGACTTACATACCACTTCACGGTGTTTTACAGCCCTCTCTAAATGGTTTTACAAAGTCAGTATATTGCCCCCAACAATCTGGGTCCTCATTTTACTAATCTCAGAAGGATGGAAGGCTGAGTCAACCTTGAGCTAATCAGAATTGAACTCGTAGCAGTGAGCAGTGAGTTAGCCTGCAATACTGCATTCTAATTACTGTCCCACCAAGTCTATTCAAGATCAGTACTATGAAAAGTAGCAACTGTCATTCCTTTTCTTTTAATTACATTTGCAAAATAATTACTTGAAGTAAAGACATCCTATCATTCTTTAGAATAGTCATTACCTAAAATCCATAATTTATTTATGGTCATTAATTGAGATGACACTCAGAAAAAACTCCAGAAAAATCCCCCACATGATATATTAATTTGTTTATTCATTATTTAACACCGAGTAAAATTTTGCATGCTGCATCTTGAGCAGTATTCTCAAGTAGTTTAAATAATCATCAGAAATCACAGGGAGTGGCAACCAGCTAGCACAATCATGTCTAATCTGTCTTTTCATACGTAGAGTTCATAGATCAGGAGTCATGCCTATTCAAAAGGTCACAATCTTTCAAGTAGTAGCCAAAACATTATGAATTATAACTTTCCTCTGATCATCTCTTTATGTGTATATGCATTCCTAGAAACTCTTTTTTCTTGGAATAACAGATGACAAAGTAATTATGAGTGGAGAAGTCTACAAAGATAATTTTGAAAGCCTCTGAAGCAATATTGCCAAGGCAAATGGCAGATGTGGATGGTTTGATGTTTTGAGGAGGGCACTGCACTTGTTAAAACTTGCTTTCCTTTCCAATATTTTTTCACTTCCCTGTTCTCTGTAGGGGTGTTTTCTTTTCATTTTTAGAAATTCTAAAATTTGGACAAAATTATAATCTGCTTTTCCAAATTTCTACCCTGATGACATAACCCCAACACCAAACTGGCTGTCTGATTAGTAATGCGTGGATTTTAAATGGCTTTCCAGGAAAACAGGATACAACAGGATACAAATAGTAAGAACAAAATCATCATCATGAAGCAGGGCAAAAAGAAACAAGCCAACAACCTCTCCCCTCCCAAAAACCAAGCGTTTTCAAATGATCACTTTTTAAGGACTTCATTCTTCTCAGCATATTTACAATATCCAAGACTGAGAATTAACAAGGAAAATGCTGTACCATATTATAGTTTTATTCTCTATTTCTCCTTCTCTGTCTTCTGCCTTATGGGGAGCCCATCCACTCAATTTGGCAATGTGCATGGCTGCTGTAATCAGATTACATTATGTAAGACTTTGGGGAGTCAGAAAAGATGATAAATTAGTTTGTATGGAATATTGCTTATTACTAGGTCATCAATTAGTATTAAGCTGACAGTCTCTAGGGCAGTTTAAAAATGGCCTAATTGACACTTCTCCATTACATCCTCCATAATACCATACACATGTACATTATGGCTTGGACTAAGTGGACATTTATTACTCAGCAAACTGAGCATAAGTGAAGCTTAGTAATTCAAAACGTAATTGGTTTTCATGGAGAGGAGGGAGGGAGGGAGGGAGGGAGGGAGAATTTTAGAAATCTGACATCCAGATACTAATGTATTACCTTCTGTGTATGCAGATGAACAGCTATTTGGGCTTCATGCCAAAACTCCTAGCTTTTACATTTATACAATAATAAATATTTATGTTTTTTATATATTAGGCCATATCCCAGGATAAATAAGATTTATACTGTGTGCTTAATAGAGCCAGCTTTTTCCTTCTTTTTTCTCTGCAAAAAAACAACCCAACATTTAAAAAATATTATGGACATTTTAACACAATTTATTATTGAAGTTGTGAGCAAACCAATTACCTAAAGATAGTGGAGGAGATGTCTTTTGGTAAATCATCATTTCAGTTCATCATCTTTCATTTACAACTGAGCTTTTCCAGATCTAGTCTCTTCTGGAATTTCCTTTGATGCCTTCATTATTTTTCAAAGATAAATTAAGCTTTTTTTTTTGGGGGGGAGTAATCTTTCTACAGAAATGGGAGCAATTTACTATTCATTATCATAGTTGTAAATGTTTGGAGAATCTGACTGGAGAAGAAACCAGTTTGTCTTAAGAATAGAATCCATGATCTGAGTCTTAAAATATTGTTGTAGTAATTCAGCTGGTAAAGCTGTAAGAGAATGTCTTCAGGCTCCAAAAGTAATGGCCAATCTCGATTCTCTTTTGTAGACCTATCTATTATGAGCTCATTTAAGTCTTCCTTGCACCTAGTCAAGTTTGGTCAGACTAAGCAGGACCAAACCTGGCTCATATTTGCATGGAAATACTACCAGGAAATACTAGGGCTAGACTGAGGATTGTAAAACAAAACAAAAACTAGCTATTTTAGAAGAAGAAAATGACAACTTCCAAATTGCTTCCTCCAATCCCTAAATATATGTGAATGTGTCCTGAAGTCATCAAGAATCAAACTTAACTTGAACAAAGAACCTTCATTTTTCACTTAAGATGAGCTGTTGACTCTTAATGGGAAGCCTCCATTGTTTTGTTGTTCTTGGAACCTGTATGCCCTCACTCTCTTAGTGTAGTCTATGAGCATTATTTTAGTATCTTCTTTTGCCTGATAGCAATAGCAATAGCACTTAGACTTATGTAGTGGTCCATAGTCCTTTACAACACTCTCTGAGCAGTTTACAGTGTCACTTCACAACAATCTGGGTCCTCATTTTATTGACCTCGGAAGGAAGGAAGGATGAGTCAACCTTGAGTCCCATCAGGATCGAACTCCAGACTGTGGGCAGAATTAGCCTGCAATACTGCATTCTAACCACTGCACCACAGAGGCTCCTGCTCAACATATATGTTTTTTGTACAAAGTCAAGCTTCTCATTCCTAGCTATGTGTGTTTTCCTTGTTTTTCTTTATCAGAATAACAAAAAAAATCTAACTGATTTTTATATAAAAAAATAAAAAATAAGCGCCCAGATACAAGATGTATCCAGCAGAATGAGGTACAAAATACTGAGAAGAAAATTTGCAGCAAGGAAAGGATGAGATGAATTATACCAGAAAAAAAACATTTTCTGAAAGTTGCATATACAGTACTGCATATAAATGTTCAAAAATGAAGATATTAGAAAAAAATGTACACAAAAAAGTATTTTAAAGACTATCAACATGGTTCAGAAATGAAATAAATGAAACTAAAGTCTGGGAATGCCCCAAGGGCAGGTAGGGGCCTACAGTTGCATATAAATTTTAATTCCCTTTTTTCTGAACAACACTGAAACATTTTTAAGAGGAGCTGTTGTCTCCTTTTTAGTATCTCTCAGGCAATCCAAAAGGATGTAGTATTTAATGGCACTGAAGGATGCTGAGAGATCAAAGAGAATTAACTCCAGATAAAGTCCTGCCTCTCCAAGTCCTATAGTCCACTCTGAAAGCAATTTGAAATGGGTCAAGATAATCTGAGCTTTTGTTTTGCTTTTTGTTTTTTTAGAAAAGAAGCCACTACCTCCTCAGCCAGTGAAAATGAGATTGTACATTTCCAAGGATGCAATGCAGAGTTTTCTAGAAGAGGTCAAATAATAGATAATATTACATTAGCAAATGTATTGCTACATTTTAGTTTAGTAGCAATATATTTGCTAATGTATATAAAATTTAAAAATGCAAAAGTACATTTCAATTATATAGGGGAGATATGATTATCAATTATGGGTGAAAACAAGATTACTGTTCAATGTTGGAAAGATACTGTGACCTCAGATTTACAATCACTTATTGCTAATAAATGTTAGCTTTCTAATCACTGACTATTAGTGTAATGGAAAGAGGATGGATAATAAAAAGACTAATTTCAAGAGAAGATAATATATATAGCTCAAGGTTGAACTGTGGAGTCCTTAGTGCTCTCGGAGTTTGGTTGTCTGTTTACAGATGTTTCATTAGCAAACTAGATAACATCTTTAATACTTAAGATGAGCTCATCAGCTCTCATCAGCACTCCAAAGATACCAAAGACTCGAAGGATTCCATAGACTATTATAATTATATATAGTAATTATATCATTCTGTGAGGTCAGAATTTAATAATATATTTGAATTTTCTTTTTCATTATTTTATTTTTTCTTATTTTTTTTCCTCCAGGATATTGACAAAAAACTTAAAAAAAACCAGTTGTTAGATGTAATAATAAAAAATATCAATAATTGTTTGTTTAAATAAGAAAACATCCTGACCTGCATTGGAGGAATGTATAATAATGGACTAACAGAGTTGGGAGGGATCTTGGAGGTCTTCTAGTCCAAACTCTGCTCAAGCAGGAGACCCTATACCAGGGGTGTCAAACAGCCGGTCCGTGGGCCAGATGCGTCATGGTGAAACTGCGCCCACCCTATTGCCGGCAATGGAAAAAAGTCACGATATGTCACGACACGTCATGTGACGTTGCAAATTTGACACCCCTGCCCTATACCATTTCAGAAAATTGGCTGTCCAATTTCTTCTTAAAACCTCCAGTGATGTTAACTGAGATGTTGTAATGTTAACTGAAATGTCTGCAATGACTTCCTTTCTAGAAATGATGAACTAAGTTGAGCAATGATGAAATATTTTTCTACAAGCAGCCTCTCTAACTCATTGGATCTCCCAGGCTGAAATTGATCCAGTCTAAGCATACAAGAAAAGTTATTAGACACCTACATAATTGATTCTGTATTAGTGGCAGCACCCAGACTGTGAGAATTTTTTCCCACAAAAACTCATTGAAAACAGGATTCTGTAATAGTTTTTTCTTCAACCCCGGCAGTCCCTTCATATATTAGGGGATATTGCTGAAGTTCAAGGTATTTCTTAAAAGTGAATGCACTGGCTGCCTTAGCAAGTTTCATATACCAGGTACTATTCCTCAGGGGTTGAAAGCAGACAAGGACACTGGTAGGTTTGCTACTTTCTAATTTCCCTTCCCCTGCAAAGGACTACTGGTCTATGAAAGCCACATTTTCTATTTCTCACTGTTATATTAATTGCTACTTCACATTAGAGATACAGACTCTGACCATCTATATTTCAAATAATCACAAAGCGTATTTACAATATATACTTAAAAGAGACATTACATTTCCCCCCCCCTCTCTCTCCACCAGGGAATCTCACAACCCTGAAACACAGCAGTAGAATCCTCAGTAGGACACCTTACATCACCAATCTCCAGCATCTTCTTTGTTCCCTAAACTGGAAACACAACATTCTATCTACTGCCACTTCCTAGCATTCGTGCAATCCAGCACAGCTACTTCTGGTTTTCATCCAGGAACAGCTCTAATCATTTGTATGTCTGTTGTCCTTGTGACATCTCAAAACTCTCCTTTTTTTCTGAGTTCACTGCACCAATGACTTTGCACTCCACATTAAATAACTTTAAATGTATCCTTCCCAGAAGATTAGTCAGTGGCTGTATGCCAAATTCACCCAGGGCAAGTCCTTTAGCAATGAGACTCATGGTTGAAGCCAAGATGGCTCTTTGGAGGAGCAAAAAGTAATTGATTCACTACATGCAGATGGACAAATTGGATCTAAAATTATTGTCACAATTTTCTTTTTGTTTTTATAAATATTTTATTAATTTTCTAATTTTACAATCATAAGTACTTAATAAGCAACATGTTGTCTGGGTCTATTAGTAATTCAGTGGTACATATTAACTTTCTCAGTCTAGTCCAATACTACACCATCCAGTGCTTCCTTGGTCCTCTCTTCTGGTAGTATAAATTTTTCCATACTGGGCAAATACAATTCTTGTTACTGTTAATACATATACAATTAAATATAGACATCTTCATCACATTTTTCTGGTATTATACATAATATCGATAGTATCAATTTATATCTTTTCTAACCAAAATATATCTCAATTGCATTTGCACTTAAAATCCACTTATTCTATCAATATCCTGTTTTCCCCACTTTTTTAAAATTTTAATTTCCCATCAATGTTCAAAATATCTCTATCATTTATAATTTTCTCATAATAAATTATATATGGCTAACCAAAAGCTTCCCTTATTCAAATTCTTTTAGAATATACATATTTCCCATCTCATAACAAAGTATAATATTCTAGTTATAAATCCTATCTTTTAATTATAATAATACTTTTATTTCTAACAGTTATCTATTTTCTTAGTCATATTCAAACTCTAATAGATGAGAAGCTCTATTTTCTTCAGTCTTACTCTAGCTTTCTTCCTTTACCAAATAACTTTCCAAATCAGTACATTTAAATCATCAAGTAGTTCTTCCTCTGTTTTTGTATATATTGTTTGGAATGAGGAAAAGAACTTGGTTGAAGTGTTTTTGGAAGAATGCTCAACCCATTTATATTCATTAAACAACCTCCATCATTCTCCTTCAATTTTTCTTTTCATTTCTTGTTTGTCAATATTCACCATTTCTCCTAACAGCTTTATCTTCCATTCAATCAGCTCTTCTTCCTTATCCTCAAATGTGTTCTGAGATTTTGACAAGTACGATGTCTTTTCCATTTCCGGTGTTATCACTGCATCTTCTAATTTTTCATTTGTCTGTATCAGTCTGTTAATTCCTTCCTTTAGGTCCTCCATCTTTGGATCTATTTCTTCTAATTTTCCTGCTATTTTCTGGGTTATTAGTTCCTTCTTTGCTGTTATTGTCTGGATTTGTAAGTTTAGGTTAGTTCTTTTATGTCATATCTTGAAATAAAACAATTGTCTCTTGGATTGATTTCAACATGAAAAGAATTTCTTTCTGAGATTCATTAACATTTTCTTATTGATATATCAAGCTGGGAGTTTTGGAGACAGGTGTTGAAGATGATTTTTTATCATTTAAGGCTGAGTGTGGAATACTAATTTTGTTTTTGTATGTAGTCTTTACAGTCCAATACAGTCCCAAATCCAGATAAGCAGCCCAAGAGTTTTTGTATTTCCCTTTTCCCAGTTGCAGTCTGCAAAAGTGAAAGTGTCCAGGAACAACAAAGAGTCTTATCTGAGTCTGGGCTTCAAGCCAAGTTTTCCTTAAGCATAATAAATTGTAGTTCCATAATTCTCCACTTGACACTGTCTTCCATCTTTCCAAATCCAAGCTTATTTTGTAAACTTTCAAATATTTTTTGTAAAAAAAGTCTCAAAGGTACTTTTAGTCCCCAACTTTCAAAGCTATAGATCTGTATTAGTTCCAAATTGATCTTGTAGTTTCCCCTGTTTTCCCACAAAGCAATCAATTCACTGCTTTTCTTTTCCTGAGGGAGCAGGGCAATAACTTCCCTTCCCTCTCTCATCGGGGAGGATTCTTTGCTTTGAGCATTCATTTTTTCAGGAAAGTAGTGTTAGGGCCATAAAAAGAGGATAAAGTCTTACCCAGTTCCATCCATGTTGCTCAGAAATTGCTAGTTAATCCTTGTCTTCAGTTGTCAGCAGCTTCTGACTGGCCACATGAATGTAGCCAGTCTTTCCCCCACCAGTTTGGAGGGCTTCTTCACATCTAGCAGAAGGGCTGCCCCCTCTCTGTGATTGACGAGAGTCCCCTCCTTCTTCGTCGCCTCTTTGGGACAACTTTCGAACATTTTTAGGGTCCCCAGCAGGGCAAAATTGAACGTGGAAGATGGAATCCCATCTTCCGGCACCCGTTACACCGTGACATCAAACTGGAAACCTTTATTCTCACAATTTTCATTAGATCAGGAACTGTTGAATGACAAAAATTTCCATACATTATTATTATTATTTTTTTTATCTTTTTTTTATTTTTTATTTTTTTAATTTCGAACAGCAGAAATTTCCATACATTATTGAGTGACTATTTAGTCTTTAAAGATTTTAGATAGGATAAATGGCATGCATTCAAAGCTTCAATTGGCCAAGTGGTGCTAATCTTTTAAAGATGGGGAAGAAATATCATCTGATTTACATCCCACTCCAAGAAATACAAGCTTTCACAGAATTTCATTTAGAGGCAATGCCCACAGCCTGTCTGAAAGATATAAATGATTACAATATCCTCAAAAGAAGTTGAAAGTCATTCTGTGTACATATTTTTCTTTTCTTTTTTATCATTCTCCACCTCTTTCTCTCTCTCTCTTTTTTATATTTTAGGTAGCCTTTATTGTCATTTTTTTTACTGTGGGCACACTGGCACACATTAAAAATGAATTCTGTTGCCTGCTCTCAAAAGTGTACACATAACACACATATAAACATGCTATATACATACATATGTATATACCTACACCCTTACATATAAATATATACAAATATTAATCACTGTCCATCTTGAATACGTAGCAGAAAGAGGAAGCTTGAGAGTTCACAAGGTTAATACTTTATGGAACAAAACTGTGACTGAATCTGGATGTTCTGCTTTGAATACCATGGAGCCTCCTCCCAGAAGGTAACAAGGAAAACAGGTCATGAAGAGGATGTGTAGTGTCCCAGGGAATATTGATTATATGCTATGTTCTGGATGGAAGGGAGCAAACTGCCAATAATCTTTTCTGCCATCCTCTCCACTCTCTGCACCGCCTTCCTGTCTGATGCAGTAATGCTTCCAAACCGTACTGTAATGCAATATGACAGGATGCTCTCAATCATCCCTCTGTAGAAAGTGGTAAGGACAGGGGAAGAAAGATGTAATTTTCTCATGTGATGCAGAAAATGCAGGCGCTGCTGTGCCTGCTTCACCAGTGTCTCGCTATTGAGCGACCAAGCCAGCCTACTCATTACCTGCACACCTAGAAATTTGAGGCTGCTAACCATCTCCACAGGTGAATCATTAATACACAGAGGAGTGTGGGTATGCCTCTTTTCTGAAATCAACAATGATCTTTTAGTTTTTCCAATATTTAAAAGTAGGCTGTTTTTATTACACTAATTCACCAGTTCTATTTCTCTTTCTTTAGTTTATGTTAGTTTTTATATGTATGTTCCGTAAAAATATAAATAATAGGAAGATATAAAGGATTACTAATTATATACTGTTTATGTACTTGTGATATTTCACAGGTGGAAGCTCTGATCTGTTGCTTATTACTTAGCAAATTATATCAAGAACCTAGTTCTAGATTTATTATGCTTTTGTTGTGGAAAGAAAGGACTTGAGCCAGCTCTTTGAAGAAGGAAAGGTTTATTTGCGCAGGTTCAGAGAGAGCTTTCACAAGCCAAGGGGTCTGAACCCCAAGGAGTGTTCAGAGAGCACATATATAGTTCATACAACGTATGCATTTCCTGACCCCTCTGGATCCCATATATGGTAATATTCTAAACATTGTGTTCTTAGCATTCCTGATAGTATGGAAAAATACCAGACGGCTGAACATTGACACAGAGATAAAAATAGGGAATTGGCTACTAAGCAAAGCAGAAGACAGGATATGGCTTAAACGGTCAAGGACAGTGGGAGAGAGAGCATTATCTCTAGACTCAGCAATTTCTGGAATGCTCTCTGACCCATTTCACTTTTGTTTACCCAAGTGAATCAGTCCAGTACACAAGAAAAAAAATCTATTTCCTACTCATCAATGTAGATAAACATGTAAAAACACAAATTTTGTTGTTTGCAATTGCTGCAAGGAAGATGTGAAAGACAGTTGACAGATAGTGCTGTTAATTTTAGCGGGGATGAATCGAAGTGATACAGATTGTTGTAATTTTATATGAAGTTTGCTAAAAGCAATGGTTTCAAATAAACATGCTAAAAGACTCATTACATAAGTAAGATATCTCAGACTGACAAAACATAAAACTGAAATGGGTGAATTTGTCAACTTTTATCAGGATTCTTGAATCTAAAGCAGAAGAAAAGATCCAGAACATCTCTTCTCCCAAACAATAGAAAAATCATTGATTTTTTTAAATTAAACATTTCAGGGAATAAAAGAATAAAAGGCTCAATAAAAAAAGATCATAGACAAGATTTCTAGGGGAGGACATTCCACAAGGAAAGTGCAAAACCTGAAAAATGGTAGCAACTTATTTCAGTGGGCTCTGAAATATTTCAGCAAACTGGAAGGATCATTTGGAGAAAGGGTGATACTGAGCAGTTTCCACAGCTTAGTTCCCTTCAGACGTATTGGATATAATTCTTGAAATGCCTAAAATGAAATAAATTTTTGACTTTACTATCCAGGTAATTACTGAAGATTCCAGAAATCTGAAAGGTGCCAGATTGTGTAGGTTTAATACAGAAGATTGCATAGAAGAATTTCTGTATCTAAAAGTAACAAGAGAGTCAATTAAATGTTTAGAACAGCTATATTCCATTACTGAACTATTGCAATTTGTAGGTATCATTTCTTCCTTACCTTTATTCTATTTTTATATATATATATCTTATTTTTAAATATATTACTCTGGGGTACCATTAGAAGAATTCCAAAGTTTAATGAAATTGCTAGAAAAGGTTACTTTAAATAATAGTTATTATTTATAAATGACAAGTTCACTAAGTTGCTAAAATTTCACTATGGTGTTACTAAAATCTGTTCCTTCATATTGAATAATTTAGATATTTTTTTTTTAAAAAAAGCAATAGCCCTTAGACTTATATACATCCCACAGTGCTTTACAACATTCTCTGGGCTGTTTACAACATCAGCATTTTGCCTCCAACAATCTGGGTCCTAATTTTACTGATTTCAGAAGGATGGAAGGCTGAGTCAACCTTAAGCCCCATCAGGATCAAACTCCATGGTGTGAGCAGAATTTGCCTATAATACTGCATTCTAACCATTGCGCCAAGAGGGCTCTATGGAGAAATGACATACATATAAAGAAATTCCGAAGTTCATAATTTGCTCAATTATTGTTTCAAATATGATTATATAAAGAGTAATATGGACATTTCATTATTCATCCTGAGAATCTTTTTCTGGTGGACTAATCCAAGGGTCTTCAAACTTAGCCCTTTTATGACTTGTGGACTTCAATTCCCAGAATTCCTCAGCCAGGCACGCTGGCTGAAGAATTCTGGGAGTTGAAGTCCACAAGTCATAAAAGGGCCAAGTTTGAAGACCCTTGGACTAATCTGAGCAGAAACATGTTCACACACATGAGAAACAGCATAACCTTAAAACTGGGTTATTAAAGCTCAACACAGAATCTCTCTTTTTGTCCATGCAGAGTGGTAGTCAAAATTTTCTCTCTCTTTTTTTAAATTTTCTATCTCCCATGGGGTTGGAATTTTACACAATTTACTTAAGAGTAAGCCTTATTGAACATAATGAATTCATTTTTGAGCAGACGAACCCAGACACCGTTAGGCATTTTAATGACTTCAGTTTTTATATTAGTCCTTGCTGAGGAGGATCATCTTCCTTGTGAATGGCTTTTCTGCCCTTTCATTTGATTGGTTCACCCAGAAACCACCAAAAGGCTGCATGAATCACTTTGACTCATTACTTTCTAGTAATAGGCTGGCCTTTTTTTTCAATTTCATCTGACTGCAAATGCAATGTGAAACTCCCCCCCCCTCTTTTAATGTATTATCTTCTAAACGGACTGACAAGAGTATAAATTCAAGACAAAGGGTTTTAATTTTCCTTTCTTTCTGTGACCATTCTTCAACATCCTCACAATGGAATTTCAGCCAAATTTATACTAATTACGACAGGACTGCTTTCATCAGCTATTGACTGCACAAAGGTGTCTGAACCAGAACCTTGAGCTCTTGCGAGTTACAGCTCATGCCGATATAAATCAGCACTGTTTCATAGAGCATAATATAATGAAATCAATTCTGAAGAAGGAAAAAGGTCAATTGTTGACTTCTGTATGTTTTTATAAATTAGGGGGTTGTTTTTACTGATGTTTTTCCTATCTTTATAATAGGAGAAAAATAATATGTCTTCCTACTTAAAGCATTTTTCTTTTAATCTTTTACATATACTGAGTACTTTTAATGCCTTTTGCACTGGGATGGATGGATGATCTCACAAGATTGCATTCCCCTGCCTCTCCTTATCTGAGCTCAGTCAAGCCTAGCCTAGCTATTGCTTGGATATATAGACATCACTTGGGAGGCAAACATTTTATAGGGGTACTCCTCGAACTTACAACAGTTCACCTAGTGACTGTTAGAAGTTATAATGGCACTGAAAAAAAGTCACTTATGACCATTTTTCACATTTACAACCGTTCCAGCTTCTCCATGGTCACACAATCAAAATTAGGATGCTTGGAAACTGTTTCATATTTATGACTGTTGCAGTGTCCCAGGGTCATGCGAGCACCTTTTTCAACCTTCTGGCAAGCAAAGTCAATAAGGAAAACAGATTCACTTAACAACCATGTGACTCACTTAACAATTGTGGCAAGAAAGGTCATAAAATGGGGCAAAATTCACTTAGCAACTGTCTCACTTAGTAGCAGAAAGTTTGGGCTCAATTTGGTCTTATGTCAAGAACTACCTGTATACTGCAATTTCTTGATGTAAACTCTAACTCTTACATACTAGCATGTATCATCACAAGCCATTTACAAAAGGGTAGATATCACAGTCCTTGACATATGGCAATCTATCTAAAAATCATGCAGATTTCATTCCCAAATATGACAATTGTAGAACAAGTCCAACCAATGCTGATTAATAAAATTGCAGTAAGAAAAACAGGGCAATTTTTCTTATTATACAAACTCTGAACTATCCAATTATTATAAAACAAAATGTCTTGATCTTTATTAATATCATTTTAGAATCAAAATATTAAAGAAACCTAAATTACTTATATATTTTAAAGTACTTTATAAGTAGAATATTTAAGCTTGTTGTTCCAAAACTCAAGTAAATAATTTGTAGAAATTTTCATCAATTTCTTCTAATAATGGATTACAAATCACAGTTAGATCTTTCAAAGTCCCTAAAAATTTGAAATTTCTGCAGCAGTGAGAATAGAAGGCCAAACAATCAGAATCACAGTTACTTTATCAAGGTGCCATGAAATATTATGAGATAAATCAAACCTAAATGTAAGTTCCTCTTTTTTAATATATTAATTATGTCCATCAAGTAGTTTTTGACTCCTAACCATCACATAGATTCCTTCCATTATGATCTATCTCTAATCTATTCTTTCAAGTCTCCCAACTGTGCCTCATTGCCACTGTAACTGAGTCCATCCACCCAGTGGTGGGATTCAGCTGGTTTGTACCACTTTGGTAGAACTTGTAGCTATTTGTTTGTTGCCCAGGCCCAGAACGGACTTCCAGAAATGGCATCCACAAAGAGAACTGGTTGTTCACATATTTGAATCTCACCACTGCATCCACCTTGTTTTGACTGTCCTCTTTCTCACTTTCCTTTTACATTCACCAGCATTAGAGTCTTTTCCAGACAGCTGAGTCTTTGCATAATACGTCTGAAGTAATTTGAATCTGGTCATCTGTGCGTCAAGTCAGAGCTCTAGGTTGATATGTTGATTGATCCATTGGTTATTTTCTTGGCAGTTCATGTATTCTCAGGAGTCTTCTGCAACGCCAAAGTGCAAATGTGTCAATATACTTCCTATCCTGCTTCTTTAAAGCCAACTTTTGCTTCCACAGAGTGTCACAGGGAAGGCTTGCACAATTCTGATCTTTGTAGGCATAAAGACATCATGGCATTGGAATATCTTTTCCAGGGACTTCATGGCTGCTATCTCCAGTGCTACTTTGAGGCACATTTCTTGGCTGCTTGTTCCTTTTACTGTTGATGGTTGATCCCACTACCATTATTCCCATATCTTCATTAACAATTCTAAAGCTGGTTGAACTGTTATAGTTAAAATCTCAACATCCCCTATTTAGATCTTTGCCTGGGTTGGGAATAATGATACCATAAGCTTGCTGACAAAGGTGAGTTAAGCATCTAGTAGAAAAAGCTCACACATTATATCAGGATATTTTGCATGACCTTTTCAAGCTAAGGACTCTGTTTACCCTGGTTTCCTTGTTTCTGGAGAAAAGTTCCAGACATATACTGTAATTCTATTTTCTTTCCTTAAATCCTGAATGAAGGTGAAATCCCAATTATTGCTTCTCAATGCACCTTCACAGGGAAGTCCTTGTCTCTATCCTGGAATATTGTTCATTGACTGTTCTTGACCATTAGTACATTCAGGGTCAAAATCTGATTGAAGAACCAGGCACAGATTAGCCATAACTAAATTTACAACTAATATGTGCCAAATTCTTAAGGGCAAAATCCAAAGGGTGTAAGAAAAATTCCAAAGAATATGAGAAACAACAGCTGCAGAAAAAAAAATCCAAAGGGTATAAGAAAGTATAGCAGTTAAGAGTAACAGATGGTTCAATCACACATGGAAGAATTGATTATGGGGTAAAGCATATATTCTTAAAATAGGACTGCAGAAGGTGTAACATGATGATATATGGTACGTTGAGATATATTCTGTTCCAGGACATTGCAGGATTCATATAAGTGCTCAGGCATGCAAGTGGAAGACATTACCTTTTTGAATGGAGAATGATGCTCTATTTTTAATTGGGATAGGAGAGCTTCTGAGCAAACACTGGATATTAGATAATACTTAAGTTTAGACTGACTGCTTTTTAGAAGGCCAGATCCTGAAGTTGAAACTCAAATACTTTGGCCACCTAATGAGAAGGAAGGACTCACTGGAGGAGAGCATAATGCTGGGAAAGATTGAGGGCAATAGAAGAAGGGAATGACAGAGAATGAGATGGCTGCATGGAGTCACTGAAGCAGTAGGCGTGAGCTTAAATGGACTTCAGAAGATGGTAGAGGACAGGAAGGCCTGGAGGAACGTTGTCCATGGGGTCGTGATGGGACAGACATGACTTCACAACTAACAACAACAAGTTTAGAAAAACTGAAATGTAGGCTGCAGAAGAGAAAGACCTATATATAAAATGTATATACAGGAAGCAAACTGACACCCACCATAAAGATGTGGCATGACCACGAACACAAAGCCAAACAACAGCAACGCAGCTCACCATCTCAAATCCCCCTGCAACTCAGACTAACCCAAGCACAACAAAGCCCCCACCCAAACAGAACACTCCCCCATCCAATCAGAGCACAGCCAACCCCCCATCCAATCAGAGCACAGCCAAGCCCCTTAACCAATCAGAACACATCTCCACCCAATCAGAACACAGCCAAGCT
>NW_015388440.1:0-3627 GCF_001527695.2 Protobothrops mucrosquamatus
AAATATATATTAGAGCTGTGGAGTGCTTTGGATTGAATTCAAAGAATTTTAATTCCAGGGAAAGATACAAGTTCCTTAAAGACTTGCAGACAAACAACATGCTCCCAAACATCTGTCTGGCATCAAATTCAAAGGGTACCATAGCCCTAAATAATTTGGTCTGCACAAGCGTTCCAAATTCATGGGATTATTTCCTAACAGGCTAGCCTCTCCGCTTCCCCTCACCTACTTGCAAAGTGCACTGGGTTTAGTAATTTCCGAGATACCATATCACAAACCGAAATGCAAAGGCTTCCCTTGTTTCAGACTTAGCTGCACAAAAGACTTCAACTAGGCAAAAGGGATTAGACTGACAAAAGTAGCATTGCAACATTGCAACACAACTCCTGATTCTTTTTTTTTTTATGTGTCATGCCTTAAAGCAGCAGGATCTTGTGGACACCTCTGGCTAGAACTCATTGCTTAGGATGTTTCTCTCCTTGATTAGAATAGAATAGAGCTGGAAGGGACCTTGGAGGTCTTCTAGTCCAGCCCCCTGCTCAAGCAGGAGAACTTATACCATCTCAGACAAGTGACTGTCTAGCCTCTCCTTAAAAACCTCCAGTGATGGAGCTCCCACGATTTCTGGAGGCAAGCTGTTCCGCTGGTTAATTGTCCTTACTGATAGGAAGTTTCTCCTTAATTTCAGGTTGCTTCTCTCTTTGATCAGTTTCCAACCATTGTTTCTTGTCCTTCCTCTGGTGCTTTGGTGAATAACATGACCCCCTCTTCTTTGTGGCAGCCCCTCAAATACTGGAATACTGCTATCATATCTGTCCTATTTCTTCTTTTCTAGCCAAACCCAAGTCCTGCAGCTGTTCTTCGTATATTTTAGTCTCCAGGCCTTTGATTATCTTAGTTGCTTAGTTTTTTCCAAACTCTCAACATCTTTTTTTGTGCTATGGTGACCAAAATTGGCTGCAGTATTCCAGATGTTGTCTTACTAGGGTTTTATAAAGCGGTACTAATACTTTGCGTGATCTTGATTCTATGCCTCTGTTTATACAACCCAGGATTGTATTAGCTTTTTTGGTTGCTGCTGCACACTGCTGGCTCATAGTCAAATGATCGTTCACTAGGACTCCAAGGTCCCTCTCACAGTTACTGTTTTTGAGCAGGTCTTGCCCAATCTGTACTTATACCTTTGATTTTTCCTACCTAAATGTAAAACTTTGCTTTTTTCCACATTGAAGCTCATTTTGTTGGATAGAGCCCATTGTTCAAGTTTGTCAAGATCTTTTTGGATCCTGAGTTTGTCTTCTGGGGTGTTGGCTACTCCTACCACTTTGGAGCCATCTGCAAATTTGATGAGTTCCCCTCCAATTCTCTCATCTAAGTCATTGATGAAGATATTGAAGAGTACTGGGCCTAAGATGGACCCTTGTGGTACCCCACTGCTTACTTCTCTCCATGTGAATGTAGTGCTGTTGAGGACTACTCATTGAGTATGGTTTGCCAGCCAGTTACAGATACATCTGGTGGTGAGATTGTCTATTCCACCTTTTTCTAGCTTACCAAGGAGTAGATTGTGGTTTACTTTATCAAATGCCTTACTGAAATCTAAGTATACTACATCCATAGCATTTCGCTGGTCTACTAGTCACTTTATTGAAGAATGAAATAAGATTGGTTTGGCATGATCTGTTTTTAACAAACCCATGTGGGCTACTAGTTATAAATTTATTTATTTATTTATTTATTAAATTTATATACCGCCCTATCTCCCTTACGGGACTCAGGGCGGTGAACAGGCGATACTAAAAACCACGATAATAAATAAATAGTTTCTGTTCTAAAATCGAATTAAATAACAGGCCTGTTCTAAAAACACACAAAAACCCCCACTGAAACATAATCAAACTACGCCAGGCCGGCCGCACGGAATAGATGGGCCTTCAGGGCTCGGCGAAAAAGGCGCAGGTCCGCAACTGTACGTAGGTCGGGGGGTAGGTCATTCCAGAGGGCAGGAGCTGCCACAGAGAAGGCTCTCCCCCTGGGGGTCGCCAGCTGGCATTGTCTGGCTGACGGCACTCTAAGGAGGCCCTCTCTGTGGGAGTGGACTGGTCGAAGGGAGGTATTTGGTAGGAGGCGGTCTTGCAAATACCTAGGTCCATTGCCATGGAGCGCTTTAAAAGTTGTTACTAATACCTTGAAGCGCACCCGGAAGGCCACCGGCAGCCAGTGCAGCTCGCGCAGGAGAGGTGTTACATGGGAGCATCTAGAGGCCCCCAAAATCCCCCACGCAGCCGCATTCTGAACTAGCTGGAGCCTCCAGGTGCACCTCAAGGGGAGCCCCATGTAGAGACCATTGCAATAGTCCAGGCGGGAAACAACGAGGGCTTGAGTGACTGTGCGTAGGGCGTCCCAATCCAGAAAGGGGCGCAACTGGTGTATCAGGCGAGCCTGATGAAAAGCCCCCCTGGCCACGGCCGTCACATGATCGTCTAAAGACAGCCGAGCATCCAGGAGGACGCCCAGGTTGCGGGCCCTCTCCGCGGGGGCTAATGACTCACCCCCGATAGCCAGAGATGGAACCAACTGGCTATGACATGACGCCGGAAACCACAGCCACTCGGTCTTGGACGGGTTGAGACGAAGCCTGTTCCTCCTCATCCAGACTCACACGGCCTCCAGGCACCAGGACATCACTTCCGCGGCATCGTTGGGGTGGTCCGGGGTGGAGATGTACAGCTGGGTGTCATCTGCGTACTGATGAAACTCCACCCTGAAACCACGGATGATCTCACCCAGTGGCTTCATATAAATGTTGAACAGGAGAGGCGAGAGGACCGACCCCTGAGGTACCCCACAAGTGAGGCGCCTTGAGGTTGACCTCTGCCCCCCTGCTAACACAAATTGCGTCCGGTCCGAGAGGTAGGAGGAGAACCACCGTAAAATGGTGTCCCCCAACCCCAACCTCCCTAACCGGTGCAACAAGATACCATGGTCGATGGTATCAAAAGCCGCTGAGAGGTCTAACAGGACCAGGATAGAGGAACAGCCCCTATCCCGAGCCCTCCAGAGATCATCAACCAACGCGACCAATGCCGTTTCCGTGCTGTGCCCAGGTCGGAAGCCGGACTGGCGCGAGTCTAGATAGACAGTTTCTTCCAGGTGCTGAGGGAGCTGTCGTGCCACCACACTCTCAACAACCTTCGCAAGAAAGCGAAGGTTGGAGAAAGGCCGGTAGTTGGCCAAAGTAGCCGGATCCAGGGAGGGCTTCTTGAGGAGGGGCCTCACCACAGCCTCTTTCAAGGCAGCCAGCAAGAACCCCTCACTCAAAGAAGTGTTGATGATTCCCTGGAGCCAGCCTCGTGTAACCTCCCGGGAGGCCAGTACCAGCCAGGAGGGACATGGGTCCAGTAAACATGTGGTGGTGTTCAGCCATTCCAGCATCCTGTCCATGTCCTCGGGGGTCACAGGATCAAACTCTTCCCATAAAATGGACTCAAGACCTGCCTCCATTGGCCCGCCTGAACTAGTCCAATCGGAGGCTAACCCGGCCCGGATCCGATCGATTTTGTCATGCAGGTAACACCCAAATTCCTCTGCCCGACCCTGCAAAGGGACATCCCGGACCCTCTGATG
>NW_015388440.1:4284-6105 GCF_001527695.2 Protobothrops mucrosquamatus
TAAAATGGACTCAAGACCTGCCTCCATTGGCCCGCCTGAACTAGTCCAATCGGAGGCTAACCCGGCCCGGATCCGATCGATTTTGTCATGCAGGTAACACCCAAATTCCTCTGCCCGACCCTGCAAAGGGACATCCCGGACCCTCTGATGAAGGAGGGAGCGGGACACCCTAAACAGGGCGGCAGATCGATTACCTGCAGACGCGATAAGAGCGGAGATATAGTTGCGTTTCGCCACTCTTATCGCTACTAGGTAAGTCCTTAAATGGGACTTTACCAATTTCCGATCGGATTCGGAGCGGGTGGTTTGCTTCTAGTTGTTCGCAGATCTGTGTTTTGAGTATCTTTTCTAGGATCTTCCTAGGTATTGATGTTAAACTGATTGGTCTGTAGTTTCCTGGGTCTGTTTTTTTCTCTTTCTTGAAGATGGGAACCACATCAGCCCTTTTCCAATCCTCAGGTACTTTCCTGGTGCTCCAGGATTTATGAAAGATGTGGTGTAATGGTTCTGAGATAACATCTGCCAGCTCCTTCAGAACTCTGGGATGTAATCTGTCAGGTCCCAGTGATTTATATTCGTCAAGGTCAGATATGTGTCCTCTTATCATTTTCTTGCTTATTTTAAGTTTTGTTTCTAGTTTGTCTTTTGCAGGTTTTTTTTGGGGGGTATTTGGGGCTATAGTTTCTTTTTGTGTGACGACTGATGCAAAGTATGAGTTAAGCAGTTCTGCTTTCTCCCTGTTGCCTATAATTTCCTTGCCATCTTCTCTCTTTAGTGGGCATACAGTTTCCTTGATTTTTTACTTGTTGTTAATGTGTTGGTAGAAACTTTTTTTTTATTATCCTTATTATCTGTTGTAAGTCTTTGTTCTTCTGAGCCTTTGCTTTCCTGACTTCATCTTTGCATGTTCTGGCTGTCTGCTGATAATTGGCCTTAGTTATGTGCCCCTCTTTCCATTTTTTGTATTTGTCCTTTTTGTCTTTCAGTTTGTCAGATAGATCATTGTGCAGCCATGCTGGTTTCTTCTTGAATTTCTTGTTTTTCTTTTTCAGTGGTATTGTGCTGGTATGGGCTTTTATGATCGCATTTTTCAGAGTTTCCCATGCTTCTTGGGTTGTTTTCCCCTTTAGGATTTTCATCCATGGGATCTTTCTTAGGCTCCCTCTGAGTTTGTTAAAGTCAGCTATTTTGAAGTTTAATACACTGGATGGATTGTTTTCTGTTGCTAGTGTTTGTATTATGTTAAATTCCAGTATGACATTATCGCTTTCACCCAAGGTTCCAGCAATCTCAATTCCCTCTATCACTTCTTCTCTATTAATAAGGATTGAGTCCAGTATAGCTTTACATCTAGTTCCCAGCTCCACCTTTTGGGTGAGAAAGATGTTGGCTAGGTTGGTTAGGAATCTGTTTGATCTCCTGCTCACTGCAGAATTTGTCTCCCAGTTGATATCTGGATAGTTGAGGTCTCCCATTACTACTGTGGTATGCTTCCAACATACATTTGTTAACTGGTTGGCAAAGAGTTCATCTATTTCTTCTTATTGTTTGGGTGGCCTGTAATATATACCTATGGCAATGTCACTTTTTTTTTCTATTTTATATTGACTCATATATACATTCTGTAGATATGTAGTGTTCTCTTACATATAGTGCAACTCCCCCTCCTCTTTTTTAGACTTATTTCTTTTGAACAATTTGTATCCATCCATCAGTCCATTACATTCATGGGTTTCGTCCCATCAGGTTTCTGTAATGCCAACTATGCCATACCCTCCCTTGTGTACTAATGCTTCTAGTTCACCCTGTTTGTTCCTCGAG
>NW_015388440.1:6677-27129 GCF_001527695.2 Protobothrops mucrosquamatus
TTGGATTGGGCAAAAGGGGTTTGTTAGTTGTATGCTGCTTCTTTCTTTGAGTATTGTGTTTCCTTCTATGTGTGATATACCTCCATTTGTCTTCCTCCAAGGGTTTATTAGTAGGGTCAAATCCTCTGGGAGGCATTTGTTCATTATTTGGTTCAGTTCGAGTGGAGCTTTCTTTTGTATGTTGAGGTTTGACTAGGGTTGCCTCTAAGTTCCTTACTTTTTCCTGTAGCAGTTCACATAATTTACATCTAATGCATGTATAGTTTGGGTGTTCTTTGGGCATACGTGCATACATAGAACATGTATTGCATACCACAATAGTATCAGTTACCTATTCCATGAGATTGTTGTTTGAAAATCCCTCTTTTTGGTTGGTGGATGTGCTTTGCTGTTAGCCTTGTTTCTAGGTTGTCTGTTCTAGGTATTTATGCCTATTTTTCTATCTTTTTTCTGCCTGTTTTTGCTTGTTTTTGTACCTTGTTGTTTTGGTATAGATAAAAGTGTGTGATAGTGTGCCCTTTGGCTTTAAGAGAAAACGTTGCAGTTTGTATTGAGGTTAAAAGTTAGCATTAGGATAGGACTATTTAATGAAGAGAACGGCTACTTTCTCCTCAACAAGGAATTTGCTTTTAGCTTTCTGCTCTCTGCCTAAAAATTTGTCCCTATCCTTTCTTCTTTTAATTTGTTCCTTATTCCTCTCTGCCTTGCTTGTTTGACTGCCTTTCTGTGCTGAGCCGGTCTTTCTAGTTGCCCTAAGTTGCCTTTAGCCGTTGCTCCCTCTTTGACATTTAGCTAGGTTCTCTCCAGCTGCTGATTGGGTCCTCCGCTGCTCCACTGCCTCTGTCGTGCTACCTCATCACAGCCTGCAGGCCTGCCAGTCCCTGCTGCCACCAGCCACCTCACTGGTCGCCACCCACCCACTGGTCGCCTCTGCACTGCCCTTATTCTAGTGTGTGTGTCTGCTTCTGGTATGACCCAGCCAATCTGCAGGGAAAATATGATGGAACATATTTTAGTCATGATTTATAATAGTTTTGATCACATTTTTTTTCAAGTAGTAATGAAATTTAATTTAGGCCAAGCTCTACTCACCCTGATTTCTGACATCTGTCAAAATGTGTTTTTCATTCTCTTGCTTTTGGTGGTTGGATTCAGGTCTTAAAGTATTGGTAATAATCCCCTAGAATCACTAAATCTGTTTACCATTTTAATCCATAAGGAAATGGCATGGAATAGTGCACAAATATTGTAACAGAATATGTAAAATTTGAGAGATCTATAGTCTATTGTAAAAGGATAGAGATCCTAATTTTATCCATAATTTTAGAAACTTTTTAAAAACCAGGATTTGGAGAGAGATATTAATCCAGTTCACCCAAACTACTCTGAATCACTAGTTGGCTAGTAATATGTGGCTTTTTTTTATGACTACTTAATGAAAAACATGTTTTATATGATTTCTTTAAAAATATCTCAATTTCCAGAGATATCTGATCCATAAAACTGTCCACTAAAACCTTTCCTTCCTGGAATCTACTCTGTGGTGAGTAGTAAAATGGATCATGTTTTTTTTCTTATGTAATCAGAGCACTCTTCCCATTACTTTAAGTTTCCAGCTTGCACTAGTTTATATCCCATCTCCCCCCTTTAATAATTATTTTACTATGAGATCAATGGTAGCCTTCAGAAAATAGAAAATAAGTGTCCTGCTTTCTTATGTTTGAACAGCTTTGAATTATTTTCCCGCAACCTTTGCTGCAGATTAATTGCATCAAAGAGCACTTGCACAGTGGATAAAAATTCTTAATACATCATTATAGCAAATCATACCAGTCACATTGGCACTCTTTCTTTGGCTTGAAAGGCTGTTTTATAAATTTAATTTTGCATATAAATTTTTGCTAACAATTCAAAGGCAGCCTGAAAGTCAGTCCGTCTTTATACTGTGAATATGATCTACGAGCAGATTCTTTGTGGCCTAGTAGTACAGAAGTGATTCCAGGTTACTGGTGAGCTTTTATTGTGGATAGGAAATCCATGGAACAGTCTTAAATTGTACATAGACGATATTTATAACCCAAGCCAATTCTACCTTCTGAGAAAGAGGCTTTAGCTTTTTGCCCCCTGAAGCATTCCTAATCCAGATTAAGACCACCCTTCCCCTACCTCAGTGGTGGGATTCAGCCAGTTCGCACCACTTTGACAGAACCGGTAGCTAATTTTTTGTTGCCCAGGCCCAGAATGGACTTCTGGAAGTGGCATCCACACAGAGAACTGGTTGTTCACATATTTGAATCTTACCATTGCCCTACCTGCTATATATACTGGAAATAATCCTTCTAGTAGCAGCTTTGGAAGGGAGATGGTACTGCTCTGGATTGGAATTACATTATGGAGAAAGGCTTAAAAGCATTCTCTGTCCATCAGTGTTATGATCTCAGTTAGGTCAGTCCGTCCTTTTAGTTGAAAAAAATATTGCCATCATATCCATTGTGAAAATTGGAACTTCAAGAAGCAGGATAGGAAGACTATTGTCCCTGCTGAACTTTAGTTTTAGAGTGACTCCTGAGTATATCACGGATAGACAAGAAAACAAACAAATGTTTCATCAAGCAGTCAACCCAGAGTTTTCATTCACACAGATGGTCAAGTTCAAATGATTTTACTGTAGGCACATTATGCAAAGGCTTTCTGGAGAAGTCTATAATGCTGAGAAAGGTGAAAAAAAGGGAAAAGGATAACAAGAAACAAGTTGGATGATCTCAGTTACAGTGACCATGGAAGATTTCATTAGAAGACCTAAAGGACCAGCCTGGAAATAGATCTTCATGGGGAAAAAATCTATATATGTGCTTGCTAAGAGTCAACATCAATTTGATGGCATATAATCAATTGTTAAAACTGGGAGGAAAGCAGAATCATCCTCAATGTTGGACACATCACTTTTCAAACAATTTTACCACTGCTGAATTAGCAACTTGGCTTCAGTCACCACAACTAGTTTTTTATTTCTATAGAACTAAACATTCACAGTGCTTTTACTTTCACACATGCTTTTGTTTGTCTTTTCTCCCCCCCTTTCCCTGCTATAGGAAAGATTAATTCAGTGTGGTGAATAATGTTGGCCTCATTACCACTGTTGTCAAGGGAGTAAATAATTTTCAGAAAATAAAGTGTACATTGCATTTTTTTTACTTGCAGATTTAACAATAATGTGGCAGTGATTAAACAACAATTAGCTGCATATATTATAGTTTCCTTGTGTTATTATTTTTTTACTAAACTTCTCATTACAATCAATTAAAGAAGTTAACTACAGCCTCCAGAAATGATTGATGTTGAAATGCTATATCCCAGGTAGAAACTCCACTTTCACCTACTTTAGATAGGTTGTATCTTCGTTCCAATGTGACTCTGGGGCCAACAGTGAGCCCACTGATATGGTTGTTGAGTCCCCTGAATTTTGTCTCATATTTCTTTTACAATATTTTTAATTAAAACAAATGAATAAGAGGCTAGCAAAATCTATACAAAGCAATAGTTTCAAGAATAGCATGCATCTTGAAAATTACCTTTTGGCTTCAAATAGACCTTATAGACATGATGGGTGGCTACAACTCAAAACTTTGTTTTTTGGAACAAAGATGGTTTGTGATTCGTTAGTATAACATCCATTTTGGGAGACTGCATAAATATGATCTCAAGTTCTAAGAGCCAAAGAGCCTCAGTTAGTAGTATAGTAACATTAGTACAATGTCCAACTGGCCCCTAAAGCTTGGAATTTCTGTTTAAGCTCAACTCTGTCAGCTTCAAGCAAGTTATCCTTCCTCTCCATGTTAATTTGGAAGTAAGCCCCTTTATAATTAACACAATAAACTTGTAAATAAGCTTTAGAAGGATTGCACTTTGATTTGATCATATTTAGACTCCCTGACATTAGAGGAAACTTTTAAGCAGAACCAGGGCTGGGAAAAGTTGCATATATTCATTCTTCTTTTGCTTTTCAATTATTTATAGCAATGGCATTTCCTTACAGAATTCATCTTTCAATTTTCCATTCTCCCTCCACTTGTAACTGTTTTAAATGGGCATAAAGATGCTAACATTGTTATCACAACACACTGATATTTGGGGTAGGTCACCCAGAACCGGCTAATTTTCTTCAAAATTGCACATCCTTTTCCTTAATATAAGTTATAGTTAGTAATATTTCATACAAAGAAACCAATGTTCCAAGTTCCACCTAGAATCCAGAGGGAGGTGACTCCTCCAAAGTGAAAACTCAACTAAGCCATAATAATCCAAGCAAGGAGTCACTTTTAATTCTTTTTGTCTGATAGATTTATATCATGCTTTTAAAATACCAGTCGGACCATCAATAACAGCAACAAAAATTCCATCTTTCTTCATTGCCCCCTGTTTTTAGGCCTTTTTCATGCTGCACTGCCCCCACTGGGAAGAGGCATACAAGCTGTAACTTGTCATAATTAAGTTTACAGCATATTACTGGAGAAGTCAACAGATTACAACATTCTTCTGTATAATTCTTTCAAGAAAAAGGTAAATCAAAACATATTGGAAGTCCTATCTCTTTGCTTCGGAACAAAGATTTTCATAGCATCTCCTAACTATGGTTTTCCAATTGCAGTCACCTCCATGCCCTTTGCTTCCTAGTCTATCAAATGTAAATTTGATAGCAGTGTTCCAATATCTCAGGGGTTGCCACAAAGAAGAGGGAGTCAAGCTATTCCCCAAAGCACCTGAAGGCAGGACAAGAAGCAATGGATAGAAACTAATCAAAGAGAGAAGCAACGTAGAACTAAAGAGAAATTTCCTGACAGAACAATTAATCAATGGAACAGCCTGCCTCCAGAAGTTGTGAATGCTCCAACAATGGAAGTTTTTAAGAAGAGCCTGGACAACCATTTGTCTGAAATGGTATAGGGTTTCCTGCCTGAACAGGGGGTTGGACTAGAACACCTCCAAGGTCCCTTCCAATCTATTACTACTACTACTACTACTACTACTACTACTACTACTACTACTACTACTACTACTACTATTACTACTACTACTACTACTATTATTATTATTATTGATCATCGCACAGTCAGCCAGATGTTCAGACTGGATTTGGCATTTTTGTTTATCTATCGAGTCCTTACCAAGGACCTGGGATAGGCAGATGTGGACGTTTGATGGTATTACAGATATCATCGCAGGATGGAAGCAGTTCCTAGTAAGGCTGCCTTTTGCAATTGACTAATGGCAAATTTGTCAATGCCAATGGTGTTAAAGTGGTGCTCCAGTTGTTTTGGGATTGCACCCAAGGTGCCTATTACTATTGGTACTACCCTTGCTTACTTTTGCCACAGTCTTTCTATTTCTATTTGTAGGTCTCTGTATTTTGTTATCTTCTCCAGTTCTTTCTCGTCTATTCTGCTGTCTCCAGGCACTGCCACATCCAGTATCCAGACTTTTTTGTCTTTCTTATCAACAATTGTTAAGTCCAGGGTGTTATGTTGCAGTTTGAATTCTGAAGTATTATTATTATTATCATTATCATTATCATTATCATTATCATTATCATTATCATTATTATTATTATTATTATTATTATTATTATTATTATTATTATTATTATTATTAGCATTATTATTAGCATTATTATTAGCATTATTATTAGCATTAGCATTATGAGGAGGATCTGTGCTTATTCCCAAATGGAATACTTTTCCAAAGCCAAAGAGTTTGAACTTGGGAAATACTCAGCTTTGAAGTCTTGCTCTACAAAATATGTGATCCTTATAGCATGGAGAAGAAGAGCTCTGTGGTCCGAAGGAACTTCAGTGGTACCTTGCTTCTGAAAAGAAACAAGTATTGCAAGTTCTCTGAATTGTTAGAACTGGGAGACCATTGCTCAGTCTGCAAATGACATAACATCTAGACTCTGCCCAGGAATTGAGAAATGTATATGAATAATGGATCTAGTACCTATACATTATACCAAATATGTTCAGGGATTATATTATTATTATTATTTAAAGAAAATTATTAAGACAGTGTATTCTTTTAAGATATATTGTCTGTTTTGAATAGTTTCTCCATAAACAATCTTTTGAATTCCACAAACATCTGTTTTTGCTATTGGTCACTTTTTTTCAGCCACCCATTGTCATCCAGAACTCTTGGAGATGGCCAGTCATATGTCAATATATAAGGCTTGAGGAACTTTTGATGCTCTGGACCTTGGTGGTAGATAAGGAAGGGACAATGTAGTAAAACATTTTGTTCATGTTTTAACAAAATAAACCAAACTCATATCATCTTTTCCACTGCATCTTGATCTAATGAGATCCTTACAAAGCTTTGCTGTTATCCAGTTTGATCTTAATACATATGAGAAAACATCCCTGTTTCCATATCAATTTATTGGTGTCTTCAATGTGCATTATGTTTCAAATTTAGATTGTGTTACAATCACACATATTTGGATAGCTTCCTGTGCCTCCCCCTCAAAATACTTTTCTTTGCTACTTCTTCAAATTATACGGAATTCTACAGAGACAGAATGAAGGAGCATTCAACAAATAGTGCAAACACACACAAACACACAGATCTGCTTTTATATAAGATATAATTCTTTCTCTGTTATTATACCACTAAAGTGCATGGATCTTTGCAAAATAATGCATAAAAAGTAAGTCTTCTACCAATACACTTAGCTATTTAAATTCCAGCAACAGGAGGGATGACCACAAATGGAACAGAATTAAGTCTAGTCATATGTTTTCTCTTCTTACTGAAAGTAGCAAAAAAAACTTTGAAACAGAGACTGGGGGAAAAGAATACCAAGAGTCTTGAAGTGAATCTTTTTATATTAATCCATAAAGTTTGATGTCAAATTTCCCTCTTCTGGGCAAAAGACATTCTTCTTCCCAGTGCCTCTTCTCAGAGACATTGAAATATCAAAATTCCATTCTAATTTTTTTGAGAACATCAAAAACTATCTGCCCAAAGAATTGTGCTTTCTGTTCTATATACTCCTTCACAAACAACCAAAGATCTAAGGTCAAACTACCAGCTTGGCCCATTGTTCAAGTTTGTCAAGATCTTTTTGGATCCTGAGTTTGTCTTCTGGGGTGTTGGCTATTCCTGTCAGTTTGGTGTCATCTGCAAATTTGATGAGTTCCCCTTTATTTCCCTTATCTAAGTCAGTATTGGGCCTAAAACGGAACCTTGTAGTACCCACTGCTTACTTCTCTCCATGTGGATGTAGTGCCATTGAGGACTACTCACTGAGTACAGTTTGTTAGCCAGCTACAGATCTATCTGGTGGTGATGTTGTCTATTCCACCTTTTCCTAGTTTACCAAGGAATAGGTTGTGATCTATCTTGTCAAATGCCTTACTGAAATCTAAGTATACTATGTCCACTGCGTTTCGCTGGTCTACTAGTTTAGTCACTTTATCGAAGAATGAGATGAGATTGGTTTGGCATGATCTGTTTTTAACAAACCCATGCTGGCTACTAGTTATGGCTTTGTTTGTTTCTAGTTGTTCGCAGATCTGTTTTTTGATTATCTTTTCTAGGATCTTCCCAGGTATTGATATTAAACTGATTGGTCTATAGTTTCCTGAGTCTGTTTTTTTCCCCCCTTTCTTGGAGATGGGGACTACATCAGTCCTTTTTCAATCCTCAGGTACTTCCCCAGTGTTCCAGGATTTATGAAAGATGTGGTACAGCGGTTCTGAGATAACATCTGCCAGCTCCTTCAGAACTCTGGATGTAGCCTGTTGGGTCCCGGTGATTTTTATTTGTCCAGGTTGGATAGGTATTCCCTTATCATTTTCTTGCTTATTTTAATTTTTGTTTCTAGTATGTCTTTTGCAGTGAGTTTTTTTTGGGGGGGTATTTTGGGCTATAGTTTCTTTTTGTGTGAAGACTGACACAAAGTATGAGTTAAGCAGCTCTTCTTTCTCCCTGTTGCCTGTAATTTCCTTGCCATCTTCTCTCTTTAGTAGGCCTACAGTTTCCTTGATTTTTTTTCTTGTTGTTAATATGTTAGAAGAAACTTTTTTTTACTGTCCTTGATTTCTGTTGCAAGTCTTTGTTCGTTCTGAGCCTTTGCTTTCCTGACGACATCTTTTCGTGTTCTGGCTGTCTGTCTGGCTGTCATGTTTATGTTTGGGTTGACATGGGGAACCCATACCTCATGTCCCTCTAGTACCTCTTCTACATGATCTGGTAACTACTTCCAATAATGTGGTCAAAAATCTCCCTCAAGTCTTGCTGGTGTAATTTTCTTTGCAATTTTTTTTGCACTTTATATTCAAAATAGGCATGCTATTGCTTAAGGTATATAGTTTAAACTATTGAAGTCCAGAGACAAATCTCGGAGAAGAAGGGAGAAAAAGGAGGAGGAGGAGGAGGAGGAGGAGGAGAAGGAGAAGGAGAAGGAGAAGGAGAAGGAGAAGGAGAAGGAGAAGGAGAAGGAGAAGGAGAAGGAGAAGGAGAAGGAGAAGGAGAAGACCACCACCAATAGAAAATAGTTGCCTGTCTCTGGTTTAGTTAAATGCCTTAATTGGCGTTATGAGATGATTCATTGAATAATCAGAAGATTTATTAATCTTTTGGAGTAATAAGACCTAAGCAGCAAGATGTTGAGCAATGATGCATGTCTTGGAGAAAGTTAACTGCATAGTGAATAAAGCAAATGAAATATAGCTATGTTATAGAAAAAGCCCCTTGATACCATCAAGATAAGATGAGAGAAGACAAAACAGCTTAATGCCTTTGAAATATTTATTAGCTTCTTATTATATTTTGTTGGTATTATTTCTTAGATGTAGGGTGTAGAATTTTTGGGCTGGACAGAAAAAGAGTACAAAACCCATTAGAATACAACAGCAGAAGGCAAGTAAGTGCTGCATACAATTCTATGCATATTCATAACTTTTTATTTTATTTACCTACTAATAAAATACTTTCAATGTACTTTTCATCTTAGGTTATCTAGGTCCACAAGAGTGATAATAAACTTCAGTGAGATACAAAAAAAACCCTAAGATATATCGAAGGTATAGAGCAGCAGGGCTAATTAAACAAAGCAGTATAATGCTTTTAAATGCTAGAGCAAATAGGTTTGAATAAGGCACTGGAATGATAGCTACATTGCGCCATCTGAAGTTTAAAAAGGAGCCATTTTAGAACAAAGAAAACCATATAGAGCAACTCCTCATCATTTGCCAGAGTTCCTGCCTCACCCAGCCTCCCAGGCTGCAAAGCATTCCCAGACAAACTAGTTTGATGCCTTTTCAACAACATCCAGGGATGTATGTAAGGGGCAAAGGTGGGCATCCAAAAGATTAATATGGCAAATACATCCATACAATCAGACCCTTGCCCCTTTTAAAAGTGCATATATTGACTTTCTGGATCCCACATCATTCAAGGGTACCCCTGATTCCTCATCACAAAAGCCACCTTTTTGCGCACATTCAGGCAAATGCACACAACATGAAGTAAGGATGAATTTGATGTGTGCAATAGTGTCCTTTTATTTTCCTCTTGTGTGGAATGTGCTGAACATGTGGACATTTTCAGGGGGATTAAGGGGATGGGTTCAGATTTGGTCTCTTTTCTATTTGGTTCACAACATCACACACAAATATGTGAGGGATGAAAATGGTACTGATGTTCTGACATATATTTATTCCTTCTGATGAAATCTCAGTTTGTCATGGGTGCTTCTTTTGAGAAGAATTTTATTATTGAAGGATGCCCAAGGCTCAGAGAAGAGCGGTAATTCTTTGGTTCTTATTTTTAAACTTTCAAGCTCAACTAGTGTGAAAATCACAATGTATCATGTTCAATACTTTTTGAGAAATTAGAAAGGGGAAATTACCTAAGGATATATGGGATTTTTGTTTAATCAAGAAATTAATTTTTCTCAGAGGTTAGGGAAAATAAATAATATAATGTGCTGAGCTATCTCCATTGAAACAGCACTAAATCAGATCAGTCAACAAACTTTACTAGGCCATGCCTTCCTTTCCTCAAATCATTAGGCATTGGGGCTGAGCAAAAATCAGGTTTTCTAACAATCTAAGAGTCAATCAAACTGAGTCCTAATGAAGCAAGGGCTAGAAAAGACCTAATCAGAATTTAATAGATCTTATTTAGAATACAAAGTAAAAGCCCAGGCAGCAAATTACAATTACACGTTTATTTGTTTGTTTGTTTATTGATTTATATCTTGCCTTTATTATTTTTATAAATAATTCAAGGTGGTAAACATACTTCATACTCCTCTTTCCTTTTATTTTTTTTGCCACAACAACAGCCCTGTGAGGTGGATTGGACTGAGGGAGATTTCCTGTTTCAAAGTCACCCAGCCGGCTTTCATGCTTAAGTTTATAAGATGTGATCTTTATTTTCATGGTATTACTTCCAAATGGAGATATTTATTCCAAAGGCTGTCAATCCTCATAACATTGTTGGCATCTACTCAGTCCAGCATGCAGCTCTATTCTGAAGGATGCTGAGTAGAGTCTTTCTACTTTGTCCCCAGAGTTGGTTGGTATCTGGCAGTATCCAAATTTAATAAAATCAGTCAATCAATCAATCAATCATTCAATCTTTGCACTAAAGATGTTTTTCCTCATAAACAGTGCAGTTTTTCTTCTCTCAGCTTTTAAGGAAATAAAATAATAAAACTGGGACTAAAATATTGCAAAGGTACTGTAACAGTAGATCTTGATAAGCATGCTATGAGATAGGAGATGGAGGTCAATTTGGAATAAGAGGAGCTGTTCTTTCAACCATAGAAGATATACATATGTCTTTGTTATGCTTTCTCCAGAATGGTAAGTCCAGTTTTATGGTTTTTATACTGTTTATATTTTCTTATAATACAGTTAACCACATTATAACATTTGTGGATGATCCTCTAATGTCACAACAATGTGTAGAAAGATATGAAATGACTTCAAAAACTTTTTCATGTGAATTCATCTATAGAATTTCAAGCCTTATCCATCTGTGTCTCAAACACAATTGAAGAAACCATATTTTCAACAATTGAGAAGCAATTTGGCCATGGAAATGTGCTTTATAACCTCTAAATGCCCTGCAGTATGAACAAAAGATTCATACTCTTTTATCCTCAATATTTAATGTAACACTGAGGGGTCTGTTGTAGAAATGTCAGAGTCCATTTAAATTCTACAAAATCTTGGCCTCAGTAACAATCTAGAGGTCTTAGGTTAAGTATGTACTACATAAAAATAAAGCATTTCTCTTTATCAGGATTACAGTATGTTGCCTTTCCATTTCATTGAACATTTTGTTCTGATGGTATTAAGAAGGAAGTTTTGCCTTCCTTATTTCACTTATCTTTTTGAACACATCTAGCATGCCCTTTCTGGTTTTTATTTCAAAGACTGAAGAAAGAATGATAGAAATTCGATTACAGTGGTACAAATATATCTATATGAATAATTCTACATTCAGAAATGATTTTGTCAAAAATACTGCATAGCAATGTTAGAATTGATATTTTTTTCAGATAGAAAGTAAGAAAGAAGGGTAACTTCATGATTTGATGCAGGGATGAGGAGTCAGTGACCCTCCTTTATATATGCTGAATTAATCAGGAAAGGTTTGGGATGCTGGAAGTTTAGAGCATCTGGAGATCCACAAGTTTCCTAAAGCTGGGTTAGCTGTATTCTGAATGACATATTGTCATCTCAGTTGCACTATGGGACAGGAATCTTATGATCAAAGAAGATCCAAATTTCCCTCAAATGTGTTAATTAGTAAGTATTGTTTTAAAGATAAAACTAAGGAGAATAAATACATTCCTTATTATATCCCTGTTTTGGCTTTAGAAAGCTTGGAAAGAAGTCTGAATCTGTCCCAGTCTTGACATGGAGCACAATAAAAGTGATCTGTATAGAAAACTAATGTGCAAACATACACAGCATCTTGAGGTAGGGAGGAAAGAAAAGAGTTTGGTCCTTCTATGGGCTTTTTAAGCTGGTCTTGTTTCTCTTTTGATCAATTTGTTATTTGGAGGTAACCACCCTTCTCTCCCCAAATTATGCAAATAGCCAGATTGGCTGAGACTGTTCTTTTTTTGCAGACATCAGTCCACCAATGGCGATTGGCTATTAGGCAACAATGGTACTCTTATACATAGGTTGGCATTGGTCACTGGGCATCAGTATCTTTTGTGATGCTGAATTATCAATAATCTTAACTTAAAAAGGGAGGTGAAAAAGGAGCCAGGAATCAGCAATTGGAAGTCATTACTTCCCTTGTTCTGAGATTTTTGAAGTCTTCTCACAGCATGTAGAAGGTGTGTTTTTACAAAACTAATTTTGAAGTAGAATTAAAAATAGCCCACTCTGTTAGGGGCAACAAAAGAGATTAGAGATTTAGGAGCACACTTCTCTTTTCTTAAAGGTGCATTCAGAAGGTGGGGATTGCCAGATCGTTGGCACTGCCACTGTTTTATATACATTAAAACATGAACATTGTTCATTCAGTAAAAGTCCTGCTTTTACCTCTCTGAATCATCTGTTTCTTCTTCCCTCATCATCTTCATCATCACCCCCATTCTCATCCTCTTCATCATTGACATTTATTTCTCCCCTTCATTAGCTCAAGACAAATATATGGGGGTTCTCCTCTCATTTATTTTCAATCCTTGGGCTGAGAGATAATAGCTGGCCCCAACATCAGCTTCATGTTTGAGCAAGCACTTGATCAGTTGCATCCTGAAAGGTGGATCAGGTTGACAAGACAGTGTTGCTGAGTCACAGTGCAACCTTGTTCCCACAATATCAGATAGAAGCCCTGAAGAGGAGGGTTCTGTAGTGTGACACTGTAGCACACTGCTTTTGTCACTTGCACTTGGATCTCCCTTTTGCCATTCCAGGACTTTCATTCTCTCCCATGTCACAATTTATGGGCAAGATGATAAAGTAACAATTTTTCATCCAAATGCATTCCTTTAATTGCTCCACCCCTTTCCCACAAGCAAAAGAAAACACTTTATGTTGATAGCACATGTAATATTGTAACTTCCAACTAGTGTAGACATTCATACAATATCTAATAAGCTATTGAGCTGTAGCATGAAACTGCATGCATGTGTGTATGCAGAGTGAGGAGACTTTGGTTTTACAGTGATGTGATTCTGCCATTTCTTTATATTATTATCTTATTTCCAGCCATTATTAAAAAGTGTGCTATTCTTTCATGTACTTTCTCAGAGAACTCTATACATCATAGTCGGTTTGATTTCAGGGGTGACTTGTGAACCCAATAAGAACAGTAATTACATTTTGCATTAGCTTAATAGGTTTGGAAAGGATCGTGAATGGGATTCAGTGAAACAGATAATTAAGAGCTACAACCATCTGTGTTATTTGAATACAACACAACATTTAGATTGTAAATCAGCCATAAATGTCTCTTTCCTATTTTTAATTTTTTTTTGTTTTGCTGCAATCACCATGCCTATAATATTTTGTTTTCTAGACTGTTAAGTGATGGCATGTGGTTGTACAGAATGTGATGGAGGAGGAACAATGGCCAGTAATAGCTGAACAGCAGTAGGGTATTTCCCTGCCTCTAAAGATACTTAATGTTCATAAAGCTTAAAAATATATACTTTTTTTCTGTCTGTATCGATTCCAACTAAACTTTGATTTCATTGTCAATTTTTCTCTTACATTATGTGTTAGTGTAAATGTGTGATGTATTTAAAACCAGGTCAAAATATCCCCCCCCCCCAAACAACTTGCCAAAATGAAATGAAGGGTGAAGAAAAGTGGGAATGAAACTGATTTTTGCCCCATTAGAATATTTGTTTGCAATATATCAGATTGGATTATCTGAGACTGACAATGATTCTCCAAATTCTCACATCGTTTGATAATTTCTCAGCCATAGTTTCATACCATACAGCATTAACCTTGTGAACTCTCAAGCTTCCTCCTTCCGTTATATATTCAAGATGGACAGTATTTAATATTTATTTGCTACGTATATGTAGGGATGTGGGTCTATACATATGTTGTTCATAGTTTATTTAGGTGTGTGTCATGTATGTGTTTCACTTTAGAGCGGGCAACTAAATTTCATTTTTGATGTGTGCCATTGAGCCCACAGTAAAAAAATGACAATAAAGGTTATCTTAATTTATCTTGTCTTGTCTTGTCTTGTCTTGTCTTGTCTTGTCTTGCCTTGCCTTGCCTTGCCTTGCCTTGCCTTGCCTTATCTTATCTTATCTTATCTTATCTTATCTTATCTTATCTTGTCTTATGACTTTTGATTTAAACAACGGGGAAATGTCGCAGCTTTACTCTCTGGCCATCTGCATGCAAAACGTTGGCTTTGAAACTGAGCTAAGATCCTTTGTGATATGGAACCTCACCTCTTATATGTTTTAGTTCCTTGAAATAACTATAAATAGCTATCCATCTTTATAGAGGTTCCTGTGTGTCTGTCAGAACACTAAATGTGCCTTCTAGTTGGCATTGTATAGGCCACAGTATGCTGGCTTGCAAGGTAATCTCTAGATGAGAGTTCCCTTATTCTTGCATAGAATAATGTGAATCTTTTTGGCAGCATACTAGCCCAATCATGAAAAAAATGACTGTTATTATCCTCATTGTTAGAAGAAATGCTGCGTGCATGACACTGGTGCAACTAAGGCTAGTGATTGTGTCTAGAATTATATTTGCGCAATACTGGAAAAATGAAGAAATACCATCAGATGAAGAAATAATTAAAAAATACTAGAATGCGCAGAGATGGATAGACTGACTATGAGACTGAAAGAAAAAGAAGAAACGGAATATTATCAAACTTGGGACTTATTTTATCGATGGCTAGAGGAAAGAATAAAGGATTAGGAATTAAATATGTATTAGCGAATGTAAACTCAGATAGCACGTTCCATACTGAATGTATGGGAAAAAAATCAATAAAAACTTTTACAAAAAAAAGTAAACCTAGGAAGTTGTTTGGCAGAATTCTGATAGAAAGTATATGTTTGTCTGAAATGGTATAAGGTTTCCTGATTGAGCAGGGGGTTCGACTAGATGACCTCCAAGGTCCCTTCCAACTTTATTATTATTATTGTTGTTGTTGTTGTTATTATTATTATTATTATTATTATTATTATTATTATTATTATTGACATAATAACGATCAACAAAATTTTGGAACTGCACTGTAGCTTTTCTAGCAGGAATTATGCAAACCAGATTTTTGCTCTTAAGTAGATAATTAAGAAATCTATGAATATTAGAACATTTGCTGCATGTTTCTTAATTTAGAGAAAAATTTAATTTAGAGAAAAAGTACGATAATCAGAGTATATATCAGTGGTGGCGAACCTATGGCACGCGTGCCAGAAGCGGCACTCAGAGCCCTCTCTGTGGGCACACACGCCATTGCTCCAGCCCTACCTCCCCCCGCAGCCCCCTCACCAGCAGCCCCCCAGAGGAGAGTCGCCCCCGGGCATGGCCTGAATGGAACAGCGCAGCCAAGGACATGGCAGCCGGGCAGCAGGGACAAGACTCTGTCCTCACGCCCTGTCGCACACAGATGATGCTGCAGGGCACAGGCGGAGGGCGTGGCCATGGGGCTGCTGGGCCGCCTGGGTGATCTGCTGCGATGGGCCATGCAGGCGGTAGGTGGCCCTGTGTGTGGGTGGAGCTGGAGTGGGGGCAGACGGCAGGGTGAGAGTGGGGCAGGTGAGGTGGGGATGGGGCGGGTTTTGGGCACTCGGTCTCCAAAAGGTTCGCCATCACTGGTATATATGGATTATGGAACTTTTGGCCCAAAATAATGGTATATGATGAAAATAAAGAAAGCACGAGAATAGATTTAACATTTAGCAAATGAACAGGGATATGTAATATTTTCTTGATTGTTTAGTATATTTAGGAATAAATGCATAATGTATACCTACAGAGATGTTAGAAGTGTGTTGATTGGGGAAATGTACATGCTGTTGGCTAGGTACCTAAAGTTACAGAAATTTACAGATTTACAACAAATGTTAGATTGCATTATGCAAAGAATATGTATGTGAAAATTGATGTATGGAAGACCAAGGAGTTGTGCTTGACAGAAAAACAGTTGAGTGAACAATTGCACATTACAGTATATATAAAGGAAACGAATTTGTGCATTTTAATAAAATATTTACTAAAAATGAGAAAATGGATGGAAAAATATTAAATATGCAAATTTTTAGTTGGAGTTGTGCAATCCTTGGAGCTGTATAAAATGTGAGTAGAACCCAATTCATGTGTAGCTGGCATAAAATTGTTATGGTACATTAGCTAGAATGTGATGGTTTTTAATTTTGTAGGGTGTTTGTTTGAAGCTTTTATTAGATTTATATTAAATTATTGTTGTTAGCCATCCAGGAATACATTGTATAAAAAGGTCAGCCATATAAATCTTTTAAATAAATACAATAAACAATTTTCGTTCTCCTACCAGGTTGTTTTAAGAATTACATTAAGTTCAGTAAATCTATTCCTTAAGAAGCTTCTCTGTTTTCAGTGTTGTGACTAAGGTTCCTTCCAAACAAGTGACTTAGAGCTCAATTGTTATATTTCTTCCACTTGTTTTTACACTGGAAATTAACAAGATGTTATTACATCATCATAACCCTTTCATCCAGGCTTCTTCTCTCTTTTATTACATAACCCAAAGTATCAATCAGACTTCCTTGGTAAAGATTGAAAAAGCAACATGTTCCCCAAAATACATGAATCATCCTTAGCAAAATCCTTGTTCATAAAAATATACCTTTATTTCCTTGATGTGAAATGTCCGAAGAAAATGGGAAAGTAAAAGAGAAGTACCAAACTGTTCAGAGCACTGAAGCAGGAAGCAAGAATACTCTATACAGATAGACAAATGGATAAATGGACAAATGTTTTCAATAACATTTTCATTTTCTTAAGCCTAGCCCCTTATTTTCTCTAGGTTATAGGCAGAGTTGGATGATAAATGTATTTGTTCAGTGTCAATTTTCATATTATTTTGTTTGCAACTCACAGATATAGAACGAGGTCTAAAATGCACATGTGTGCAGAGTTCCATTTTTATCAAAATGTTGCAATGGAGCTGGAAATTAGAGGTGGAAAAGGGTATGATAATACCTATGCTGTGGAAATACAAGAGATAATGCAGGACAATTTTTTCAGAAAATTGGCACAAATCAACTTAATAGGATGGGGCATTTTTGGAACATAGTTGCCAAAACTGCTGTTTAATAAAACCTTGCAAAGAACATTAAAAAAAAAATAAAAATGTAGGTGTGCTATTTAAAAACCAAAAACACCTCAGTCCAAACAAAATTGTAGTGCTAAAATGATAATGGGAAGAGAAGAATTAGCTTCAGGAAATAATGAACTGGAGCAACCAGTTCAAATATTGAGAAAAAATATGTGGTTAGATATAGAACGATAGATAGATAGATAGATAGATAGATAGATAGATAGATAGATAGATAGATAGATAGATAGATAGATAGATAGATAGATAGATAGATAGATGGATGGATGGATGGATGGATGGATGGATGGATGGATGGATGGATGGATGGATGGACGGACAGACAGACAGACAGACAGATAGGTAAATAGGTAGGTAGGTAGGGAGAGAGAGAGAGAGAGAGAGAGACAGAGAGAGAGACAGAGAGAGAGAGAGCGAGCAAAAAAGCAATTGAGTGGTAGCTCAGAATGCTGGGCATTATTCTGTTCTTGGTCATGTGACCCAGATACGGGCACATACAATTTGTGTATGCTACCTGCTGTAAGATATGCTGGTGAAATATATGCTTTTTTGGGCCTCTGCTAATAAAGCGTATGGGGGGGGAAATCAAGAAACCATGCTCTGCATGCTTTATCTCCCTTATTTTATATTAGCAAATATTTTATATTAGCAAATGTTATATCATTTCTTAACCAATGAACTATATACTCTTTCTGTCCCAGTGCTCAGTGTGTACTGAGTAAAAGCATATAAACAAACTAGTAATAATAATAATTACAGCAGCAACTTTGGAAATGCCCATTCTTCTGAGAGAAGACAAAATTAAGTAAACATTTACTTCAGCTTGCTGCTTATACAGAAACAATTTGTGCTCAAATATAACCTGGAAAAGTACTCATAAGTGTTTTGTTTTTCTCTCATTTGCTTCTAGCAGATTCCTATGACTCTAAGCTATCCTGCTTTCTGCGTCTTAGGTTTTGACTGTTTGGGATTAAAGATGTGTCTGTTTCATATGTAAGAAAATAAACGCTTAATTTTGAGGTTCAGCATTCATCATTTCCTTTTCTGGTTCTCCAATGGGAGATGCCCCTAGTCACTTGTAGAGAGGAATTGACTTAATAGCATCTTGACATGCATAGCATCTCTACTTGAATACAGTGTAAGCTCTTAATTCTAGCATTTGAGTTGCTTCTCATTTGCGAAGTTGGAAGCTTCAGACAAGGAAAATTATCCAAAAGAAAAAAAATGTGAAAATTATGAGAGAGACTTGAAAGCTGGGAGGGATTCCTGGCATCCTAGGCTATCCCAAAGCCCTCTGTCATGGCAGCCTAGACTCAGATAAGGGATCAACAATGAGCATCCAGATCCAGAGTTGCTGGATTAATTGCTGCCTGGGAAGCTGCAATCAGAGGAGATAGGGCTGTTCCTGCAGATGACAAGTCTAGTGGCCACCCCCTCCCAGTGCATGGGCTCATTGTGTGGAAAAGACAGCAGAGCAAAGATGCTCTGCAAGGCTTCTTGCAAGAAAAAAAAAAGCTTTGCCTTTCCAAATGAGCAAGATTGGAATTGCTTCTGTTTAAGATGATCAGTGAGCTCAAGCCCCTCCATTGGCAACAACCATTCAGTATTCAAAAACTCATGTGTCTTGATTCCCAATTTGAAATCTTGTGACTTTACCTCTGGATTGACTGACAAATCAATGTGTGGGCCTTTGGATTTGGCTTGACCACTCTTGTGCCCCATTTTAGATTGGAATGCTTTTAAAGTCAGCTTGCTGAACTTTGTGGGAGATGTTTCTCTACAGTTAGTCCTCACGCAATGGTCATTCATCAAAGCTAGCACTAAAAAGTGACTTTTGAATGGTCTTCACATTTATGACCATTTGAGCATCCCCAGAATCACAATCTGGGCATTTGGCAACACTTACAACAGTTGCAGTGTCCTGCAGTCATTTGATCACCATTTGCAACCTTCCCAGGTGGCTTCCAAGAAGCAAAGTCAATGGGGAAGTTGGCAGGAGATTGCCAGTCATGTGATGACTCATTTAATAATCATAGGTGATTTGCTTACCAACTGTGGCAAAAAAGGTAGTGAGGTTTTTCACCTTTTTTGCTAACAGGAACACATTTAACTGGAATGATTATAGGAGCTGTAATCCAAACTAGCCAGAGAGAAAGATTGCTCTCAAACAAATCTTGCAGATAAACAGAAGCATGCCAGTCTATCTTTTCCATTTTATTGATTTTTATCTGTCAGAGTAATTTTGTTCTATTCATTGTTCTGCACCAGATACCTGCCAAAAAGTGACAGGAAAGAAATGAAATTCAGTTTCTACACTGCAGAGGAAATTTCATAGTCAAATTTACGAGGCTTAATGCCATGTTGTATCCAAAATCAAAGCATAGAATGAATATATTTGAATGAAGATAATCCAGTTTCAAAGAATTTGGGAGCCCAGTGCAATGCCAAGTTTGGAATCCACCCCTCATATTGCCGCAGCACATGATTTCTATAAAATGAGATATTACAAAGAATCAGAACTACAATTTAAAGCTGTTTGTAGAAGAAACTTATTGGATACAAAATAATAGTTTTTCCATCTGTGTATCAATTTTTGCTTCAGAAAAAGACACACTTCCCTAGGCAAAGAAAAACTACTTTTATTTCTGGAATGCTATTTTCTTTGCCTTCTGTCTTCTACAACTCTACAAAATTATTGTAGCAATTGCCTTTTTCAGCTGCACAAAGAAAACAGAACAATATCCATCACCACAAGAACTTTCTTAGATCTAGAAGTAATATCTCAATATCCATTTTCCTGTCTTTTAGCCAGGAGGATGGGAGGATCTTAATCCCTGACTCCTAAACTTACTCAAGAATCTTTGGTGAGGAACTTCCTCAAAAGCCTTTTTTAAAAGTCCAAATATACATTTTCAATTGACCCCTCTGTTCAGCCCTTTAAATAATATCCATGTCCCCCTGTCTATCCCTCCTGTTCCAGGTGTTAATGTATCCCGTGAATGACCTAGGATGACATAAAGAAAGAAAATACAGTAATGAGGAATTTGTTATTTGTATACATATTTATTTATTGTAATTAAATCCATTTCCATCTAGAAACAGCAACAACAGTGGGAAA
>NW_015388440.1:31069-42170 GCF_001527695.2 Protobothrops mucrosquamatus
GTTCGATTGAAGTGAACATGTTGTATCTGACGATGAAAATCAATAGTTTCTAAATCTTATTGTGTATCCTGTCTGACTTGATAGCATTCCATATCTCTAATTCTCTTGAAAATTTGTCTGAATGATCGATCAGTAGAAAAAGACACATAATATGAATTACATTGCACAAAACATAAGAAAATTATCAGTTTTTGAAAGAATAAAATAATTAGAGAGTCTAATCCTTAAACTTTTAAAAATTGTTGTGAAATCAAATAGGATTGAAGAAGAGAAGGCTGAGAAGTAATTTACATGTGATGTAATATCACAACAAAAAATAAGAGATGGGTTTAAAAAGCAGCAGGGAAAGATTAAGTGAGCTATTATACAAATACTACTGCAGAAATTAGTTTATTTAACAATGTAAAATAAAACTGTAGCTTTTCATTGATAACATTTGTCAACTTGATTTTTTTTACCTCCTCCTTGTGGATAGCCCTGCTGTAGAAATTATTTTATTTAACAAAGTAAAATAAAACAGTAGTTTTTCTTTGCTAACATTTGTCAAAAAGATATTTGAATCAAATGGGAGAATTAGATTAAAAAAATAGCACCGAAGGGCAAAATAGAGAAGAATTGAGACAGGAATATTTGTGTGTACGTATTCCTGTGTGTATGTGTATATTTATTAAATATATATACAGTAAGTATGTGATATCTCACCCTGCTGTATTTATATCAGATTTTTATGTCTGCAAAAAAAAAGTACAGTATGTATGTATGTATGTATGTATGTATGTATGCATGTGTGTTTGTGTGATGAAAGTACCATGGTTAAATATAGTTCTAGATGCATTGGATCTAGAGATAACAAAATAGGGAGATATCAGGTACAGATATTAAATAAATCTCTGCAGTTCTATGGGAGCAAAGCTGCATCAACATGATCTACAGATATGGAGCCTACTAGCATCCAAATTCAAAAAGTGCACACTGCTATATATTTCACACAGATTTTTTTTCCAAAAAAGAAAAAGAGCAAATATTTGGAGAAGTGTCAAACAAAAAAAGCATTTAATAGGATGTGGATGCTTTGACAATGGCTTCAAGGAGCAACCTTTGATGTATTTAAGTGAAACAGGAGAATTACATCTTAAAGGTGATTTAAATTACTTGTGATCATGTAATCAACATAGGGCAAATTCATAAATTCTTTTTGAAATAACACATATAACTATATGGAATAATCCACACTTGTAGGCATATATTTTTAGCAAGAATAAGGTTCTCCCATATGAAAAAAATAACCTCTTTATTCATTTAGTTATAGTTCCTGTATTTAAATTTGTTGGTTTTAAGGGGCTACAAGGTTTAAACATGTGTAAATGTGCCCTAGATTAATCCTCTTATTACTTAAATGAGAGTTTAGTAAAGCATGCAACCACTTTTTATCTACTACATTAAGCCTACGTTTGATAAATTCATGAATGTCAGTAGCGATAAAACAATCTTTTTCTGAAATATTGGATTTTCTGAAATCTATGTTGGTGTCCTTTATATCTGCTATCATTTGCCATCTGTTGGCTTTCAGATTTAAAGCTAGCAGAGATCTTGCAAGGGAACTGGTTATAGTTATAATGATAGGCTATGCCATCTCTGCTCTAGGAGAATTCAAAGATGCCAAAATTCTGAGAACAGAGTTTAAGATGGCAGAAAATATTATGTATCTTAGTTTCCAGGATAAAGCAAGAAAAATACTACCACAATTGCTGGGTGAAATGAACTACACTATTATTCCTATACTTATTTTCCAACAACTCATGTTTTCATTGCATAATTTTATTAGTTTCCTAAATTAAAATTATGTAGTTTCTCCATTTCATTTGATGCTATCAGAACCTATTAAACTTGTCCTCTATTTCCTCTGGCTTCCTTTTGTAAAAGTATAAAGTTGACATCAAACATTAATCAAAGAGAGAAGCAACTTAGAGCTAAGAAGAAATTTCCTGACAGTTAGAACAATTAATCATTGGAACAACTTGCCTCCAGAAATTGTGAATGCTCCAACACTGGAAATTTTTAAGAAGAGACTGGACAACCATTTGTCTGAAATGGTATAGGGTTTCTTGCCTGAGGAGGGGGCTGGACTAGAAGACCTCCAAGGTCCCTTTCAACTCTGTTATTCTATTTCTATTCCGTTCTGTTCAGTTCTGTTCTGTTCATTACATAAGCACCACTTAAGACAAAACTGAACATTTGGTTATGCGCTCGAGTTTAGTGAAAAGACTGTGAAATGTCTTATTTGGTTATAGTTAAAGACATGCAAAAGTCTTCCGAAGATCTTACTAACAAATTTTACAAACAATTCAAGGTGGCAAACATATCCAACACACCTTCTCCTATTTTCCCCACAACAACAACAACCCTGGGATTGAATTGGGCTGAGAGAAAGTGACTAGCCCAAAGTCACCCAGCTGGCTTTCATTTGTATTGTAATTTAAGCTAATAAACCCCAAACCACTAAAAATGTACATAGTTTTTTTAAAAACTTTATTAAACAGTAACAATAAAAATAGAGAAATCCCACCAACATCAGAGGAGTTTTATTTATGTCCCATTTGCCCCTGAGGGAGGACTGACTGCAAATCATGTTCAACCATAGGAATGCATAACATTATCTTCAATCCATTGTATCCACCATGCGTGATAATGGACATCTCAGCTCACAGAGCATGAACGGGAGCATGAAAAGCATCTCAGAAGACACCTTCCATGGATCCCTGGAAAATAAAGGCAGAGGGGGGAGGGGGAAGTGCTTTAAGAATTGCAAGATTTTGTTACTGACACTTTACAATGAAACCAATATTAATATTTATGTTCTTGGTTTACCCCTAAAGGCTGACACTTCAATGGCTGCTGTGGCAGGAAAGGTCACTATTTTTTTCAGGTTCACAAACAGCATAATATCATGGTGGAGCTTCTTTTTTTTTTTAAAGCACCTGAACTTGACAAGAATTCTGCCAGTTTTCCCTTGCAAGTGAAAAAAAGAGAGCTAAAGGAGCAAATTTCCTTCCTTCCTTCCTTCCTTCCTTCCTTCCTTCCTTCTTCCTTCCTTCCTTCCTTCCTTCCTTCCTTCCTTCCTTCCTTCCTTCCTTCCTTCCTTTTATACCATGGACACACCATATGGGAAAATGTTAGGCACATTTTAGGGGAGTCAAAGATGTGGGGGTCACATACAAATGATCTATCAATGGAAATCACATGTTTTCAAATACTCACCCACTTAATGAAAAACAGTTGGTGCTTGCTTTCCTGGCTCAGTTGGGAGAGATAAAAAAACAGGATATAAACAAATCAAGAGTCACAGTAACGATCATTTGGAAAAAAAATAGATGTTCTGCTTTATTGTGAAAAATAACCAAAGAGTAACTGAAATTCAGAGAGAAATTTCTTAAGATTTGATTTACAGCTGATAATAGCACAGGAGACCAACAGATTAAGTCTGCTGTGCAGAATTGCCCAGGGAAAAAAACGAAAAAGAAGTGACGTTGTTTGATTACAGAATGAAACATTCCGTAACTGTGCAAATGGATAAAAACACACAACATACTCAGTAGCAGGCAAATGGAATCAATACTGTTTATTTTAGAGCAATCTTTTCATAGCTGCGTATATTCAACCTAAAAACAGCCATGTATAATATAACTTTTTCTGTGAGTTTAGGCCCTTTGGTGTATAGTATTTTGTGTTTGGTTGAAATCCTGCTGAAGTTTCCACAAATGCAACTATAATCATCCTCTTGATTCTTTCATTTTCCCTAGGTGCTTCAAAAATGAAGGTGCTTGCTTGACTCTATTCCGTAAAGTACTTAAGATCAATCCTGTCGACAGTCTGGGCCATTTTCTCATTCTGTAGGTCAGGCAAATTTTATAGAGAGTCTACCAAAAATTTATAAAAATCAGTTGAGCGGATTATTGCTTTACATTTCTTCAGGGGAAAGAAAATTTTTTCCCCAGATTCCCAAAGACAGCTCTTCTCCTCTGTGATAACAGTAGACAGCAAAAGCTCCATTTGAAGAATTACTTCCTTACATCTTCTCTGGGAATTTAATAGCGAAATCTTCTTCAACAGTCTCTTTGTCTTGAAAATTATTTCTAAAGGAAATTATGTCTCATCAAACTAAGTGGCAACTGGTAGGAAGAAGTAAGAAAAGCTATTCTGTTCAGGACTACTAACAATGTATATTGGTCCTATACTTTTCTACACAGAAAACCAGATTCATGTTGGATCTGTCAGGGCAAACCTGGTAGGACAAACCCAATGTTGCTACAAACTAGCAATCAATCTCATCCTCATCACCACTGCCACCATTTTCTTGAAGAACAGCAATCAATGTCTTTGGAGATTCTCAGTCATCCAGTCATAGTTGTCTTAAAAATGCTTTTTTTTTTTTTTACCTCAAAAAGCAAATGGGCTTTTTTTTGAGGAAGAAGAAGAAGACATTTTGCTTCTCATCCAAGAAGATTCACCGGTTGTTACAAGATTGCCAAGACTGAGATAAAAGTCCTTCTTTTCTTCATTTACATCTTACTGAACAGAAGATTAGTGTTTATATTGCAGCAACATATTTATTTATTATTCTATGTATATAACAACTTTGAGTCAGTCACTTATCTGAAATGGTATGTTCTCCTGTTTGAGCAGGGGGCTGGACTAGAAGGCCTCCAAGATCCCTTCCAGCTCTATTCTATTCTATTCTATTCTATTCTATTCTATTCTATTCTATTCTATTCTATTCTATTCTATTCTATTCTATTCTATTCTATTTTGTTATTTATTAAATTAAAGAATCAACAAATGTAGCACTCCAAAGAAATTTCATACCTTAATTCAAGGTTCAAGCTTTTGTCAAAGGCCAACATGGCCTTTTGGATTGGAACTTTATATTACATTTAGAATTCTAAAGAATGGATTTGACATGTAGTTGTCTAGTTTTAAGAGCTTTATTTGTCTCAGAAATACATGGGGGTTTGTTAAAAAGAAAAATGATGTCAAATATATATTGAAGAAAATAGTGAATTTGCTGTTTGCTGCTCAACTGGTGTTTCATGAAACTGGAGCAAATAAATCAAATTAAACTTTTCCTGACACAATGGGTAATATGGATTTGTTTTTTCAGTTCATCCCTTATTGTTAAATTTGATAAACTGATCGCCTTATTTCCCAAGGAATTTAAAGTAGTTGTTCAATGCAATGAAATATGGATTTATGACTGAATGAATGAGCTGGACTAGAATAAATGAGCTGGACAATCAAGTAAAAAAAAAGTTTAATAGGCTACTTTTTCTTATAAATGTGCCAAAGTGAAGAGAAAGGTCAGAAATAATAGTCTAAACTACAGTTTTGCTCAGTTTCCCACTTGTTATAGAAGCTGGTCTATATTAATTTTCTTAAAATCAACCCAAAATGCATATATTGTCATTTGTGGTTTTTTATTATAATCCTATATTGGAAGTGAAACTTTTGCAGTTTTGCTATTTTGCTGAAATACTGCATTTCTATGCATATCTTGAAATAATAGATTGTTCATAACCTTAGGTAGCTTGCTACTTAGAAAATTCAGTTCTCTGCACTTTTGTATCCTTAGTCCAAGAATTACACATTAGTCATCATTGCATTAAAATATAACTCATTTTCTCATCTGTTCCTAACAAAGAATCTGGGCCCAAAGTTTGCACAGCAAAACTTCCACAAATGACTACATTATACTGCTATAAATGAAATATTTGGCGTAGTGTTTGCTTTGCTTATAGAGATTTCTGTTGGCAGGAAACAGTCAGCACTTGTATGTTCAGCAGGATCCCTCTCCAAGTTTATCTTTGAAAGGCTTAAATATCCTTAAAATTGCCACCTCCAAAGGAGCAAAACTTTTTTTTGGTCACATGAAAAGGACAAAAATAAAATAAAATAAGAGAAGGGGGTGTTTTTATCACATAGGTAAACATTCCTTTCCTGTAAAGCAGGGGCCCTTTTATGACTTGTGGACTTCAACTCCCAGAATTCCTGAGCTAGCTATGGAATTCCTGCTGGCTCAGGAATTCTGGGAGTTGAAGTCCACAAGTCATGATGGGGGCCATTCCCCATCTCTGCTTGTATAAGGATGAAAGAAGAATATATAATTACTATACCACTAAATAATTTCTTAAAATTTGGCAACAGTTAATAAAATTGCAATGAAGATTGTGTCACTAAGATGGTTGGGCAGTGGAGTATTTCAGCCAGCTGCATTCCACATATGCATATTCATTTGTGAAAGAAAGGAAGAAAAAAAGAGGAAAAGGAAAAATAAATTTGAAATTGAGATTAAAGTAAACTGAAATGGGAGTAGGTTGAATTGTGACTTGAATCAAATATCATTAAAAAATCAAAGCAAACTGTTAGTTTTACCACCATTGAGATATAATACCAGTTCATGAGAAGAAAGAAATGAATGTGGTAAATTATTAAAAAAAACTGAAGAACAATTTGCAAGCACTTGAGGATTTTTTTTGTTTGCTTTATTGTGTAAAAAAACATGACAAAGGACTTTGTTCGCCAAAGAGTGGGGGTGGGAAATCCTAGAAAAACTAATTATGGATAGAATACTTAATTCTATCCAAACATATTTCCAAACATTCTATGAAAGAAAGCATTACAAATGTGTATCTAGAGATATATGATAAAATTAAAGGGGGCAAAAGTGCTTTTCTGGAATTTATATTTTTAGAAATGTAATACAGGACCTTTCTTATAGAATGATAAGGCTTCACGTTTACTCCCTTTTGTACTGAAGTACATTAATTTATTCTGAAAATAAAATATAACCTGCAATTATCTCATCCCTTTTAAGCTATTCATAGAGAGTTTGATAAATGTAGACACGAAATACCAATATGGCATTTTTTTCCTGAAGTCTCTGAAGATATACTCAGGACTTTAATAATCAGATTGACTAACACATGAAGGGACAAACAAGAAGGCTCTATATAGAATAACACTCTTATTCTATACATTCAGGACTTAGAGTAAGGAGGTACAAGAACAATAATTAATCTTTAAACTGCCATGGCTATTTTGGTTGCAGGCAAACACTTTTTTTTGTGTGTGAAGAGGATGATGGAATTTGCTAACCATTCAAAATTTAACCATGAGAAATTAAGCATTAATTATTCTGGGTGACCAAAAGTGCATAATTCCCATATTTTTAGAAATAGAAGTTTTGAAAGCGAGCTTGAAACATTTATTTCTTTTTGGAATCAAATTTAAACAATTGAATACAGCAAATGGAAATCCTTACAGAAATCTGAGAAATTGCTTTGTACCTCCACAAAGAAATCACATCTGATATCTTATATCACTGGCATTTAACTGCTATAATAGTTCATATGTATTTATATCAGTTACTGGAGGGTCTATAATCAAAAAGTGGCTCTCTTCTATGTTTGATGGGAGTATGATAAATGAAAGACTGACATGTTCACATTTTTTTCTGCCTGCAGTAGGGTGAATAATTTGTGGAGACCATTTTCATTCAGTCCTAGCAAGGAAAGGATCCCATGGCACCTTATTCTAAGGTTACCTATTTATGTTGGCATAAGGTTTCAAGGATTATTAGAATCTGATAATTAGATAGGTGATACAGAGAGAGAGAGAGAGAGAGAGAGAGAGAGAGAGCGATAGCACTTAAACTTATATACCACTTCAAAGTGCTTTACAGCCCTCTCTAAGCGGTTTACAGAGTCAGCATATTGCCTCCAATAATCTGGGTCCTCTGGAGGATGGAATGCTTAGTCAACCTTGAGCCATTGAGAATAGAAATGGTGGCAGTCAGCACAATTAGCCTGCAGTATTGCATTCTAACCACTGTGGCACCACGGTGATAGATAGATAGATAGATAGATAGATAGATAGATAGATAGATAGATAGATAGATAGATAGATAGATAGATAGATAGATAGATAGATAGATAGATAGATAGATAGATAGATAGGTAGGTAGGTAGGTAGGTAGGTAGGTAGGTAGGTAGACAGACCATATTATTTTAACACATCTAGTTATCTTTTTAAAAAGCCTCCATTTAGATATGTGCTTATAAAGCCACAGAAAATGGCCAATAAAAGTCTGTAATCTGCAAGTAATCCCTGCACGAGCTTTGCATCCTCTTGTATCAAAACTGTCTCCTTTTCACATGTACCACAGTGATTCATTTCAATGATTGAGTTGGGTTGAAATCAATTTTTGGAGAAATGATTTACTTTCTGCTCACATAATTGGCTCTCCAAGCCATTACTTTAAAGCTGGAAAAACAACAGCAACTGTGATTGCTTTTTATTCTCTGTCATTGGAAGGTCTTTGACTCAGTAGAACGGCTTAACGTTTTGATACTTGTATAACTTTAGGAAATTGGCATTTATTCCTGTTGTACCTTAATCCTCTTACCTTTGGTGTTTCTCTTTCTCTTCTTTTTACAATCATCCAGCTCTTTTTTTTTTAAATAGCCTACTCAAATGCTCAATGCTTTTAGATCAGTCATATAACTCATGAAATCTATAATAAGTTCTTTTTTTCTTGCACATACAACAGATACATCCCTGTGCCAAATAAGTAATTTATTTGCCTAATAGTGCAAAAATCTTGGTGAGCAGATGGTAAGCAGCAAAACTGGTTTCTGCTGACTGTGTTGTTTTAAATAAAATTGTTACTTCACCTTAAAAGTGACAGATAAAATATTAAAACACACACGATTTGAAACAAGTATTAGGCCTATTTGAATCAGCCATGAACTGGAGGTTTGAGATTTAAGAAGGACATGATTTGATTAGCATTTGCACTTTGAGATGCAATAGAAAATAAATTTGATTTGAGCGGCTTTGGGTTTTGTTTAAAAATCTATAACCCATGATAGGGAGAAATAACAATGCAGCTGCTTTATTTTGGGCAGAACAGGTTGAAAATAGCGGAGCTACAAGGTTCAACTGATGACAGAATTTCAGCCACACACCTCCAACATTCTGCTAAAAGAAATATTTGATGCCCCCCCCCCCCTTTCTCTCTTGCAGAAATATAATGGAAGAAAAAAGGACAGCACAACAGCCTGCCTTTATCCAGAAAAGAGCCTTCATTGTGCTAATTGAAGTGATATAGAATCATGTTCTTCTCCAACATAAAAAATGAAAACATTCAAACCTAAAAAAAAATAGTATAAGTACTTACTTTCTCACATGCTTTTCTAGTGTGTCAGACTTGGCATGACATTTAAAAATGCCTGGAAATTTGCTGTAAAGAGGCTTTACTGACTCTGATTATCAGATTTTTGGGAGGTGACAATTTTTGGGGGATGACAGTTTGCATAGCTAGCTGACATATTTGTTGCCTCCTGAAAAGGATCCCACATCACTGGTTTCTGTGGAGTATATATTGAGCAGCCCAAAATGGTCAGTCTTGGTGTCTTCTAGGCAGGAATCAGAAGAATGACCATTGAGATCCTCAAATAGGGTTGGTTGGCTTTGCTGTATGTTCTGCAGGATGCCCAGTTGGGTGATGTAGAGTGTAAGGAAGTGGTCTTGACATAAATATGCAAAATCCATTGCTGAAATGATGAGGAATGAAACATATATTATGTCCGCAACAGACAGATAATATTTGGAAATGAATCAAAAAGACAGACACCTTTCTAATTCATTGAACTATAAGTAGCAGGGAAGGTACAACATAATGATATTTGCAAGATTCTGTCATTATAGCCGGTCTCAATAAAAGTAATTTTACTCTACCTTTGTAATTGGCTTCTTGGTCTATCTAGTGGGGCTGATAGTTAGTAAAGATGGCTTCAGCTTGGTCAAACCTGGAAGGACTGATTCATCACTGGCTTTGTTGGGATGTTAAGGCCCATTGGAAAGGATAACTTCTTACTAACAAGATCTTGGGAGGTCAAGGATGTATTGCTAGCAATATGCTCTATGCTGATTAATTAGCAGAGGCAGAAGAAACTAACTTACATTCCTCAGAGAAAATAGATGGCCCAAAGGAAATGGTATCTGTGGCATTGCTGCCTATTTTATGGGAAACAGTGCCTGAGGTGCTTTTAGTATTTATTAACAGACTTAAACTTATGCATTAAATTAAAAGTGGGGGTTGCTTTAAGGGTATACAATGGTGTGAGAAGAATGCTGGAGATTATGTTGCGCTAGTAGAATTTTAACTTTCCATTAGCACAATGGAGCAAAGTTAAAGCTTGTGGTGGGTCACGTTAAAAAGGCTGAGACCTGTGAAAGTGAATTAAGGCCAAAGCAGTATTAGCTTTACCATCCAAAAGAGCTCTGGTAAATTGGCAACTTAATATTTAATGTGATGATAACACTCATTGGGCAATGCCAGAATCACAGTACTCAAATCTGAGCATTCTCTCTCTATAGCTCCATATATGCCATTAAAACTGATTCAACTTATTGCTCTGAAGCCATAAATGCATAAATTTGCTTCAGTGAGGTGAAGGAAATTACTATCTACTTTTGCTGGATAAGGAAAGATCAACACATTTCATTATTCTGTCAAAAAGATGGACATTCAAAACCAGAACAAATAAATATAATACCACAAGATGAGTTACCCAGATTAGAAGGTATCCAACAGGCTACTGGAGAAGACCCGAGGGCAAGTATGAAGTAGCACTAATGCTGATGATATGCCTGGATCGAAGCCAAAAGAACATCCAGCTGCTGATGTGGCCAAGGGCAAAACAGAAGTCTGATATTGCAAAAATATGTATACCATTGAAATGTGGTTTAGGACTGTCAGAACCTTCAACCAAGGCAAGCCAGATGTCCTCTGAGTGAAAATGTCAAGTCTGAACACTGGATTGGAATGGATTGGAATGGGCCACACTCAGCGGCGGATTTCCGCACAGGCGCAGGAGGCGCGCGCCTGGGGCCTCCACATTTCAGGGGCCTCCACGGCGGTGATCAGATCAGGCGCCCGATTCCTAGGTTTGCTGACCTCCCTCCCTCCCCAGACCCCGCGCGAAATTTCCTCCTCCATCAGCCTCGGCTACCGACGACGCTCGGCCTCACCCTGAAATCAGCG
>NW_015388440.1:42706-64620 GCF_001527695.2 Protobothrops mucrosquamatus
CTCGCGTGGGAGGATTCGCGGTTTCTTTCTTTCCTCCCTCCCCCCTCTTTCCTTCCTTCCTCCCTCCCTCCCCCTCTCTTTCCTCCCTCCCTCTTTCTTTCTTTCCTCCCTCCCTCCCTCTTTCTTTCTTTCCTCCCTACGTGAGGGGGCCTCAATTTGTTTGCGCCTCGGGCCTCCTAACTACTAAATCCGCCACTGGCCACACTCCATGTTAGAGGATTAGCAGACATTCTATTGTGAATTAGAAAATCACATAAGAGGTGGCATATCCAATGGGCATCAAACTCAATGTTCAGCTACAACTGCAAAATGATAGAATGATCTCAATTTGAGACTAAGCCAGGCCAATAATTATTATAGTGATCCACATTTGTGCTCCAAACTTAGATGCAGGGGAAACAGAGGTCGAACTCCAAATGACTTCTTAATACAACATCAAGGGGAAAAAAGGGTAGATTAATTACAGTGGTTAGAATGCAGTATTGCAGGCTAATTATGCTGATTGCCAGCAGTTCGATTCTCATCAACTCAAGGTTGACTCAGCCACACAACCTTTCGAGGTTGGTAAAATGAGGACCCAGATTGTTGGGGGCAATATGCTGACTCTGTAAACCACTTAGAGAGGGCTGTAAAACACAATGAAGTGGTATATAAGTGTTATTACCATTTCTGGTGCATAGCACGAGAGAAGACAACAGATGCAGCATCTAGTTCAGAAAGGTCTATTTCACAAAGTACTGAAAGAGAACCAAAACTGGAAGTGCTTAAATAAATAGGGGACAGTCAATTCACTGAAAGCAAAACAAGGCTGTGTAAAAGCTCATGATTACAAAAACTGAAAACAGGCATTGTTTGTAGATATAATTTATTGCAAGCTAGAACTAGAAGTCTCTGAGATGAAATAGGAGAATTAGAGTACTTAGTAGCAAACAAAAACATAGATATACTGAATGTAAGAGAAGCCTGGTATAATAGAGATAATATGATTGCTCCTGGATACAAACCTTATGGAAAAGATAGGAAAGTTTAATTGAAAGAGGTCTTGTTCTTTACATACAAGAAAACTAGAAAACATTGGAAGACCAGCTTTTTCCACAGATTTATCATGACACCATGAATGACAATGTCTGGCCACAAATACAGTATATGTCTCTTTTTGGTATTTCTCTACACTTCTTAAGTGTAGATATCTTTGGTAAAGATATTGATGAAAACAATCTAAATATTTCACATTGAGAAAGCACTTTCCTCTACAGCTGAGAAGTACACAGTTCTTGCATGGTGGGTAGTTGGTGTTAATATCCAATGTCTCTGATAGATGATTTGTCTCTTCATTTTCATAGCTCATGTCTTTAGGCCATGATTATTCATCACACAGGGTAGATTCACTTGCTAGATGTGAATTTTCTCTATGCCCTTTGGCACATTGTAGCTTGGACTTTGATGAAGTCACCACCCATTATATCCTTGAAAACATCTCACAAAGCTTGATATTGTTGTAGCAGTGATCTAGAGAGAGCAAATGCTAAGGCCTATACACAAATAATTTATTGCAAGGCCAGTAAGTGCCCATGGAGCATGTAACCAGGCACATAATGTGCATCTCGATTAGGCAAAAGAAAAATGAACTGGATTTGTGAAGTTCACCAAATTGGAATCTGTTGTGGTTCAACATTTATATCAGAAGGTAATGCTGTAAAATTTGGTCAAAAGAGAATGTACATTCATAAAAAAATTACATACAAAGATATATTTGGGGATGTATTTTAAAAAGTTATTTTTTGAAAATAAATATACTGGAAGAGTTTAAATTAAAAAGGTTAAGGAGAGCTATTGCAGGTTTGTATTAGAAAATACTGCAATACTGTATCATATACTATAAACTAATAAAACCTTATACCAAGGTTTTAAGTGGACAATCACTTAAATATGAGCCAGCAGTGTGCTGCAGCTGCCAAAAAAGCTTACACAGTTCTAGGCTGCATTAACAGAGGGATAGAATCAAGATCATGTGAAGTGTTAATACCACTTTACAATGCCATGGTAAGGCCACACTTGGAATACTGCATCCAGTTTTGGTCACCACGGTGTAAAAAAGATGCTGAGACTCTAGAAAGAGTGCAGAGAAGAGCAACAAAGATGATCAGGGGACTGGAGGCTAAAACATATAAGGAACAGTTGCTGAAATTGGGTATGTCTAGTCAAATGAAAAGAAGGACAAGGGGGGACATGATAGCAGTGTTCCAATATCTCAGGGGCTGCCACAAAGAAGAGGGTGTCAAGCTATCCTCCAAAGCGCCTGAAGGCAGGACAAGAAGCAACGGATGTAAACTAACCAAAGAGAGAAGCAACCTAGAATAAGGAGAAATTTCCTGATAGTTAGAACAATTAATCAGTGGAACAACCTGCCTCCAGAAGTTGTGAATGCTCCAGCACTGGAAGTTTTTAAGAGGAGACTGGACTGCCATTTGTCTGAAATGGTATAGGGTTTCCTGCCTGAGCAGGGGGTTGTACTAGATGACCTCCAAGATACCTTCCAACTTTATTACTATTACTATTATTTGTATCTATATCTTTCTTTCTTTTTTTACTTTACTTTTCTTTTTTCCTTTCTTGCACTTTTAAATTTCTCTTTGATTTCTTTTTTCTTTCTTGATAGTTTGTATTAATTTTTACCTTTAAAAAGAACTTTAAGAAAAATATAAAAACAAATAGAATACTAGAATATAAATAATTGAACATTCTTCCCATGAGGATATAGAATATTTTCTTTCTATATTAGAAGAGATATAAAATTGGAACGTGAAAATGCTGTGATACTTTATTATGAAATACTTAATGGCTGGGATAAAAATATATCAGCTCTGCTTCTGCCTAGGAACATGCATTGTTGAAACTGATACTTGTAGAAAAGAACAGACTTACTTATAGTGATCTCCCAAGATTTAAAACAATGATGTTCCAAGTCTCATATGAAAATGATGTAATCTTGACATTTTTGTATTTAAATATTGAGATCAGCCATTGAAGTATGATGGTTTAATTGGAAAAGAATAACTGGGCCCATTATTTTCTCTCAGCTCAATCTTTCTCATAGGAGTTATCAACAAAACATTCTGTTCCAAGACCCCCACCACACTATACTACTACCTCTAAAATGTTGTTTATGGAAAACTTGATTACTTCTGGAATGGCATCATTCAAAAAGAAGAAAGGTGTTTTTTTTTGGGGGGGAAGGAGAAAATGTTTTATGATCAGGAACATCCCAAATTAGGACTATTTTTTTCATGTGGTTCCATGTATTCCTAAATTGTTTTTCATTATCAGTCAAAGTGCAATTCATACAGAAGAAGAGATACTTATAAAGGAGATTATTGTAGCTCAGTGTTGAAATGAGGGATTCTTGGTGCTCTCTGAACTTGGCTGTTTTCTTGCAGATGTTTCATTACCCAAACTAGCTAATATCATCAGTGCAAGCCTATCATCACCAGCACTGCTGATGTTTGGGCAATGAAACATCTCTAAGAAAACAGGGAAAGTACCAAGGACCACTCAGAGCAAGTCTTATTTCATGCAAACCAGTAAACCAGCTATAGGAAGCATCACTCTCAGAGATATTTTGACACATCCTTCAATATTGTTCTAGGAGAAGAGTGCTCTCCTTGATTAAGTTGATACCCCATCTCCCAAGTGGCTGCCTAAAAGCCATTACCTTATCCTTATCCCACACAATTCTGCATACTGATATTCTTTCTCACACTGAAAGTTGTTTTCCTACCCTGTGCCAACTGGAGGTTTGACCTCTGAATATCTTCTTTATGAATAGCCACAGAGGACAGAATGTGCAAATGAATATTCAACAACAGATATGACAATATACATCTATGAATGTTTATGTATTATTCATGGAATATTCTGCTGTCTGCTTACGGCTTACTCTATATTTCTCAGAAGAAGTACCTGTGTTTCCCTGAAAATAAAATCCAGTCTTATGTATTTTTTTTGCCTCCAAAAGAGAGTGGAATGTGTGTGTGTGTGGGGGGGGGGTCTTAACTAGGGCTTATTTTGGGGGTAGGGCTTATATTAGACACAAACGAAAAAAATCAAGCTAGGCCTTATTTTTGGGATAGGTCTTATTTTCAGGGAACAGGTATACCTCAGAATACCTCCCCCCTCCCCCTATGCAGCATACATACAGTCCACAGTTCTCAGCTCTTGCTTTGGTATGAGAATACCAGTTTAATTCTGAACTCCAAGAATCCTGCCAGGTCGAATCTGGGTCGGTCACTGGGATCAGAGATTTAGTTTTCTGAGTTTTCAGACTCATGCTGGAGCCCATCTTCAGGGAACATCTCTCTATTGGAATACATGCTCTGGGCTATTCTCTGAGTCGTGTTTATGTGGTGTTTATACTTGTCTTCATTCATCCAAGAATCCTTTTTAAATATTGGAAATTATTTAGTAATGCCCATGTCCAAACCTCAAAGAAATGAATCTAGGAATGGGGACTAAAACATTGGTGAATTGTTAAATTTCAGGAACATCTCTTGGCTGTTAATTAGTAACATTAGGGCCATAGAGTAGACAACACAAGCTTCAGACCATGTCTGTTCTTCTTGAAAGTTAGTGTTACTTTGTTTATTTATTTTTATCCTATTCTTCATGCCTGTACTACAAGGTTCCACGTAGCTCCTCCTCACAAGTGGATAAAATGTCAGGAAAGATCCATCAAGTTAATTATTGTCTATACTGGCAGAATTAATCATGATAAAACTCAGGAGCTTCTTTTAGATGGAAATATCAGAAATACAACCTCATTGCGTAACCTTTTGTATCAGTTAGGCTAAGAGAGAATGGCTGCTCTCAGGCCACCAACAACAACACTGATACACTACTCTTGGTTTCTCTTATGACAGTATTTTTGCTTTGATACTTCCTTTACTTACACTCAGGCAAATAAGAACACAAAAAATAGGTGTATCTCAGATGTCTGACATATTTAAACTAATTTGCTAGTAGTATCTTCCAGGATGAAGATGAAACAGAATGTCAGTTAATTAAGACTGAAGGGGAAAAAAGAAATAAATTGTTAGGGGCAGTTTATCTGGTCAAGGCCAACTATGGCAATGTGATTGACTCCTGAATTAAGATACTGTAGTAATTTCAGGAGCTTTAGGAATTTGTCTCTTTTTGCTCACAGCTCAGTCAGAGGAAAGTCTGAAGGCAACAGATTTCATTTGTAGTGATAGTGATAAATAGTTTGGAACATTTTGAGTCTCTGATTTGCTTGAGGCATTTGCATTTGGATGTTTCAAGTTTACAGCGGAATAAATTTGCTCCTGTTGGGAAGTGATGGCATCATCAGCTGGACAGCTAGAACCCAAGTAGGTATAATGATTTTCCTTAGCATGGTCTGCCTGATACGGAGAAGTTATTAATAATCCTTAGTGCTATTTTAGTATTGCAACTGTTCTGAATGTACAATATGCCTGATAAGGAGTGAAATAAAATATGATGCTATTAGACAACCTGTAACCTCTTGGGTCATTGTTTCAGAAATATTTTCATAACAGATTCCTCCATCCCTTCAATAATGGTAGAGTTCAAATTTATGGAGATATTCAGAGATGCATCTGTCCTGAAAGTTGAACTATATAGCACAGCCAGACTTCAGGGGCTGACCAAGTTCACCAGAGAAAATGTTTTACGTCATTTTATGATAATTCTTCTCATAAACTTTTATAAAATTTGCCAAATTTCAGTTCCACTGGAGTCATGGGTCCTGGGTTTTTGGCACATTCTGTAAGATAGCCCATTTGAGATACTTTGATTCAAAAATGGTTGTCTTAGGATGCATTGTTTCACCCAGAAATGGGAGTTTTAGTTTATATATATTGAAAAAAAGAGGCAATCTGTGCAAGTGTATTTGTATATATATGAAACATCTCCCAACATATTTGTATATATGTATATAAACAATACACCCATATATATGAATATATCTATATATAAAGATTTTAAAAGAAAAATCATTTGCAGAAAAGCTAAGCTATAACCAAAGATAATGATGAATGAAGCCATAGTGATATATTTTGCTGATATCAAGCATGTTGAAAACAGTCCCATTCCCAAACCAAAGTGAAGATATTAAAGGTCTATTAGTAGAATAAATAGTATGGTAACTAAGAATGATGAGATAATTATTCAATGTAATAAGATTTTATTCATCCTATTTATTCATCATTGAAAAAAAGCAACAAAAGTGAAAAGTGAACAAGTAATATCACCTGCTTCCCCCATCTAATTTTTCAGGATGAAAGCAGTGTTTTCACAGGATTCTTTTGTTAGATTTTTGTTGTTATTCTGATTATTTTTGGATAAATTGGTAGTTCTAAATAATATTGAGAAACCCCTTTCCTTTTCTTGAACTAACAAGCAGGGTATACATGCTTTAACAAACAAAATAAATAACACCACATTAACTCAAGTAAAGAGAGAGCAGTATTAAAAGCCTACCAACTGTCAATGTTATTTTGCTATGTTTCCCTTTATCTCAAAAGCAAATATTGCAATCAGACAGGAGTATGATCTAATGTGAGCCAACTACTTTGGGAAGTCTGCTTTTTATCAAAAAAAAAAAAAGGGGGACATTTCAGAACACTGAAGCCAAACAATGGACTTTATTTTTCTGCCCTACAATGATTGGTAAAAAACCGTGCATGCACGGCTCTTCCAACTGATCATTCACTTTGAGAATCTTCATTGACTTAAAAAGAAATTTGTCGTCTACAAAAGTTGGAGCTAAACGAAGAATGACCTGACATTCCCGTGTCTTGATTTGCTGACTCAAGTTCACCAGTCTCTGCCTCCGCTAAAGGTCTCAGATGGAGACCAAGTAGCTTTTCTCTCCAGGGAAGAATAGGCTGCGGGTCTGACCTTTTCTCTGTGCTATTAAGCTTCTCTGGCTTTGCTTCCCTTCCCCCACCTCATGCTTAATTAACATTAAAAAGCAGTCTTGTCCCTTTTTGTTTGAATCACTCATTTGCTTTCCAGAAATGTAGTCTTCTTAGCAGGCTTTGTTCAGCACTGAGCTCTTTTTTTCAGATTCTTAGGTACTGTATCAGTAAAGATGGCAAAGTATTTAAAAAGTCTAATGTTTTACAGCCTCCTCCTTTTAAATGGAACTAAAATGCCATCTTCTAAAATGTGATTGGAAACGTGTGGATGGCATTGTCAGGTTTTTGTTTTTGTTTTTTTGCCTTTTGGTTGAGCAAAGATGGATAGGAGAGTGAATACGGGAAAATATTCCCTGCATCTGATGCCCATCTTGTGGAATATACAAAATGCAAAATACAAATAGATGTATTTGTAAATAGATGGATGTATACATCTAGATGGAGAACTCATCAAATTTGCAGACAAAACCAAGCTGGCAGGAATAGCCAACACTCCCTGCCAATTAGTTCAATATAAGGATCTTGACAGACTTGAACATTGGGCACTATCTAACAACATGAAATTCACTGGTGAAAAAAGTAAGGTTCTACATTTAGGCAAGAAAAACCAAATGCACAGGTATAGTATAGGTGGTACCTAACTCAATAGTAGTAACTGTAAGAGGGATCTCGGAGTCCTAGTGGATAATCACTTAGATATGAGCCAGCAGTGTGCTACAGCTGCCAAAAAAGCCAATTCAGTGCTGGGCTGCATTAACAGAGGGATAGAATCAAGATCACGTGAAGTATTAATACCACTTTACAATGCCTTGGTAAGGCCACACTTGGAATACTGCATCCAGTTTTGGGCACCACAATGCTGAAACTTTAGAAAGAGTACAGAGAAGAGCAACAAAGATGATTAGGGGACTGGAGGCTAAAACATATAAGGAACAGCTGCTGGAATTGGGTATGTATGTCTAGTTTAATGAAGAGAAGGACGAGGGGGGACATGATAAGAGTGTTCCAATATCTCAGGGGCTGCCACAAAGAAGAGGGAGACAAGCTAGTCTCCAAAGCGCCTGAAGGCAGGACAAGAAGCAAAGGATGGAAACTAATCAAGGAGAGAAGCAACCTAGAACTAAGGAGAAACTTCCTGACAGTTAGAACAATTAACTAGTGGAACAACCTGCCTCCAGAAGCTGTGAATATTCCAACACTGGAAGTTTTTAAGAAGAGACTAGACAGCCATTTGTCTGAAATGGTATAAGGTTTCCTGCCTGAACAGGGGGTTGGACTAGATGACCCCCAAGGTCCCTTCCAACTTTACTACTACTACTACTACTACTACTACTACTACTACTACTACTACTACTATTATTATTGTTGTTGTTGTTGTTGTTGTTGTTATTATTATTATTATTATTATATACCTGTATTTTCAAATGCAAATAAGTTAAATTATCTTTCTAATATTCTCTCTCTCTCTCTCTCTCTCTCTCTCTCTCTCTCTCTCTCTCTCTCTCTCTCTCTCTCTCTTCTCTCTCTCTCTCTCTCTCTGTGTGTGTGTGTTTGTGTGTAATTGAAATTTGTAACATTTCAAAATCTTTCCATCAGCCCTATAAAGAGAAAACATATAGTGACCAAATGCAATTAGAGAACTTTTGGCCAAATAACAATTTTGAATCCAGGTTTTTACAAGTAAGGCTAACAGTCCAGAATGGGAATTTACAATTGTTTCTATCAGGTCCATATCAGTTTTGCATGTTTTAATCATAAATCCTTTCCCAGATTTTGGGCATAACTTTATAGAAGTTAAAATCCCAATTAGTTCAATATAAAATAATTCAATATAAAATACACATAATGCAATATGTACTGTATAAAAAATATCCATCTTCCATACTATTAAGCCACTATTGGTTGACTTGAAGATTCAAAATGTGATATACTTTTATAACATTTGCTACATTCCCTTTTTAATCTTCAAATTCAGATACATGCAATATTAAATGTCAGTTGAGTATCATACTAGTATGCTACTCTTACCTATTTCTTGTTGAGCAGAATTATAGATTGGAACAAGCACCTGAGATACAAACTTCCTGTTATCTTGTTGTGCTTACCATCTACCTTGTGTTACGGCTTCTTTAAGCTTTTAAACATTTCAGTCATATCAATTACTTTTTCTTTTGCACAATTCCATTTTTCCTCTATTTCTCCATTTGTTTATATCCCACCTTTATTATTTTTACAAATAACTCTAGGCAGAAAAACCTATCCAACACTTTCCTCCTCCTATTTTTCCCCAAAGCAACAACTGTGTGAGGTGGGTTGGGCTGAGAGAGAATGACTGGCCCAAAGTCATCCAGCTGGCTTTCATGGCTAAGGCAGGAGTTGAACTCAGGATCTCCTGCTTTCTAGCCTGCTGCCTTAATCATCTAGACCAAACTGACTCTCAATTATTTGCCTTTTCCTTCTCACAGGATATTTTTATTTCAACTTCTGAGCCTATAACTATGGAGGAGTGTTTTTTTTTCTGATGGTCTCTTATCCCCCCAAAACCAGCCAGATTTGTCCTGCTTAGCTTTTCAAAGTTAGCTAAAGACACCAACATGCTTCAATTGCTTTGCTATTTTTCTCCCAAGCACACTCTCTCTTACACACAATTTCCACATTTCTGTGATGCTGTGATGCTGGAATGCTAACATTTTGACTGAAAAAAAAGATGTCAAGATAAGACAGCTCAGCTACACTTCAGTAAAAGGTGTCATACCACAGAAGCAACATCTCCTCCAGGTTCTTTACATTTTCTTGACTCTCTTTCCTTGGGTTTCCATCTGTTGACTGGAAGATTCATAATAGCCTCCTCGTGCACAAAGGGGGAAAGAGGTGGCAATATACACAAAGGAGGAATGATTGGTGAAGTTGATGGAATGCTGAGGTGGTGGCTAAATTAACCTCTTTGTGAAGAGACAATATGTTTGTTGCTGATTGGAATCCCTTATGGACTTTTTGAGAGAAACAGAAAAAATGAACTTATGATTTATGGTTTTGATTAATACATAGGTATAGATCAGGTATGTCAAACTTGCGACGTCACATGATGTCGCGCGATGTATCGGGACTTTTTCCCCATTGCCGGCAATGGGGTGGGCACGGTTTCAGCATGACACATCCGGCCCGTGGGCCGGCAGTTTGACATGCCTGAGATAGATAGATAGATAGATAGATAGATAGATAGATAGATAGATAGATAGATAGATAGATAGATAGATAGATAGATAGAACCTTTATTGTCATTTTTTCTGTAGGCACATTGGCACATATTAAAAATGAAAATTTGGTGCTTACTCTCAAAAGTGTACACATACTTAACACACATTTGAACATGCTATATGCAACATATGTATAAATCTACATCCTTACATATAAATAATGTATAAATATTAATCACTATCCATCTTGAATGCGCAGTGGAAAGAGGAAGCTTTAGATAGATTATAGAAAGAAGAAAATTATGTTTTAAACATCATTCTCATAGAATAAGAGCTAAAATTATAATTGTAATTATATTACTATGAAGGAGATCAGGAAGTACTTCTTTGTATATTTTTTTTCCTTTTCCTTTTATCTTTTCTTCCTTTCTTGTACTTGTAATTTTCTCATAGATTTCTTTCCTTTTCCTTTCTTTTCCTACTTTATATTAGTTTTCATTAGTTTTTATCGTCATTTTAAAATATCTTTAATAAAATATATAGAAATGAGGACAATGGGAGATTGACCCTTGCTTCATGAAGAACCGCAAGCATTACACCAACCTTCACCAGAGGGAAACACCCCTTCAAAATGTTGCATAGCCTTGATGGAGCGTACAATTATTAGATTCTTTACTTGCATATAGAAATCTAACTACCTTAACCAACGTCCAGATTGGAAAAATAATGTTTGAAGTCAGAGGTAGAATTTAGAGTGGGCTGAGTTGTTTTGAATAGTGGATTCCACCTATGTAATTTTCTGAAAATTTCTGTATTTTTTATTCAGTCCTTTGCTTGTGATAGATTAACAAAAATAGCAATGATAGTCAATCATTTTATTACAGCCTTAAGGTCAGAACCGGTAAAGTGCCTAATAGTATAACTGTTACACATATACATATAAACATACATACATACAGTAAATAGAAAAACAATGTGTATAACAGGATATAGTTAATAACAGATATAATAAACAGAATAAAAATAATATTTGTAAGAAATTCCAAACTTAATTAATGGTAAGGGGTATTGTAGAGATGGCACCACAAAGCTGGGAGACTTGGGAAGATATTTTGAATCCTTGCCTGAAGTCAGTTGATTGATGACGGCAATGATATTTGTAAAATTACATTTCAGATTAACATAAATAAGATGCAGCTTCTAAACTATTATGAATACACATTTGTAATCATGATGGTAGTAATACACAAGTAAGATGTATAGTTTATAACTTTTTTCCCATAGGTCTGTTTGGATTACCTTTTAACTTGGACATATAAATATTGAAGTTGGATTTCCAAAACTCTATAACTTTAGATAAAGTGAAACCTTATTGTAAAGTAACAGTTGCAGGAGGAACATCCATTATGCCTGAAATCTGTTATATGGAAAAATAGATAATGGTGGCAATTTACCACTTTTGTGTAATGGTGTCATGACACAAATGATTTTGCACCAATTTAGATTTTATTTAAATATATTGTTACAGAAGTGATATAAATTACCATGGTTGGTATATAATTAAGACAAAACTAATGTAAGTTTAATAGCCTTAGGCAGACTACTTCAGATGCAGTGGACTAGTCCATTATTTCAGACAAATTGTTGCTTTACTACAATTATTATATAGATCTATTAAATTGATCTTTTCTTGCAATATCTTTGATTTCAAGTATTATCATAATAAATTGATGTATATAAATCTGTTAATTAGATAAATAGTCTATGGCAATTTCCTGGAGCTTCCTGATGTTTATGTTTCTTCTAAAAGTAGACATTTCACCTAAAGTGTACTTGAGGATGCTTGAAAATTTTGAACCAAACTTACTTGATTTTGAGTAATGGATTTCTATTACTATTAATGGATTACTAAATACAATTATTCACATTTTTTTGATTCATGCAATATAGTTTTAAATGAAAAATCTATAAAAAGATGTATTTTAAAAGAAATAGTATAGTTTATGACACACACACACTCAGAGAGAATTTTGTGCAAAGTTTTATAGTAAAATGTGATCTCTTTTCCATCCCTCCTCACCCTGTCAGTCTTTCACAAGGTGATGTCCTCCAAATATCATGGATGTCAGGTCTCATAATGTTCTGCAAACTGTGAAAGCTGATCCAACACAAATAAAGCACAGCAATTTGGGAAAGGCAGAATTAACTAGTTATATGTGAACAGTCATATTCCTTTGGAAAGAAATAACAACTGAAAAATAGGATGGAATAGACTTATACATGAATCAATAAGAAATTTCAAGGTTACAATTGGATATTCAGCAGGTTTCACTAGTATGTCTTTGAAAACTCAGTTGGAAAAAATGTGAAATAAGGCTAATTAAAATCTCTCATTTTAATTAGCTTAGATCAAGCTGTACATGTATGAAATATAAATGAAGCTCTGCACTTGACTCTGTCATTTGGGAGCCAATCCATGTTTTTCAAGTAAAGAGGGTGAAATATGTAACAATAAGCTGAGAGAAAGCATTATTTTCCTGAGAGTATCCAATTTATTGGCATTCAATCTATTATTATGATCGCTAAACATGACTAAGGATGGAAGTATTGAACATCTCTTGAATTCCTTAATCATCATTCTCTGGGAAAAACTTTAGAGGAAACTAGCTAGTTTGTTTATTGATCTTTTCTTTAATTTCATTATTCAGCTACACTGCAATACCACTAGGCAGGTTAAAGGTGCCCACTTTGGAGATCTAACAGAACCTATTCATCCTTGGAGGGGTTAAGCAAGGATGTACATTATCCCTGTGGGGGGGGGGACTCCCATTGTTTAACCTTTACAAAAATGATCTGGTGACAGATTTGCAATTTTGATCTCCATCCTCCAATCCCAAATTCTTCTGTATCCAGATGCTGCTGCTATTCTTTTAGTTCCAGAAATTAGGTTATGTACTGGTCTTAAGGAGCTTTCAAGGTAATGTGCTAAACAGTGCCCTGAAATAAAGTATCAAAAACAAAAGTTTTGGTCTTTTCCAAAGATACTCTGATAATCCATCAAGCTGGACAGTTAATAGAAGATCCATAGAGTAGGTGAAATTATTTAAATACCTAGGTGTTTAATTTCAATTTTCTACATGCATTCATTAATAAGTGACTCTATTTCTAGAGATCAACAAATTAATTGGGCATGGGAAGAATTTTATCCCTGTAGCAATTAAATTATTCAAGTAAAACCCTTGGTATGATCTCAGATGTGTATTTTCAAAAAATTCTCAGTCCTTGAACAAATGCAAACAAAATTCTGAAAATCAATAGTACATATTCCTTACTCAACTTCTAATGCCATCACCACATTAGAGCTAGGCAATATTATGCCAGTTAAGATTCTGAGCAAAACAAATCACTTGGGGAACCTCATTGGTACAAATCATTCAATATGACAAGAAAGACTAGTGGTGACATGAAAGAAGTGTTGCAATATTTGGCGGGGCTGCCACAAAGAAGAGGAGGTCAATCTATTTCCCAAAGCACCAGAGGGCAAGATAAAAAACATTGGATGGAGACTAATCAAGGAGAGAAGCAACTTAGAACTAAGGATAAATTTCCTAACAGTGGGAACAATTAACCAATGAACAGCTTGCCTTCAGAAGTTGTGGGTGCTCCATCACTGGAGGCTTTTAAGAAGAGACTGGACACCCACTTGTCTGGAATGCTATAGCATCTCCTGCTTGAGCAGGGGGTTGGACTAGAATAGGAGTAGGCAACCTTGGCTCTTTTATGACTCGTGGACTTCAACTCCCAGAATTTCTGAGCCAGCTATGCTCTGGGAGTTGAAGTCCATGAGTCATAAAAAGCCAAGGTTGCCTACCCCTGGACTAGAAGAATTCCAAAGTCCCTTTCAACACTGTTATTCTATTAATATGATATACATCAAGCTATTCTGAAAACAAACAAACAAACAAACAAACAAAAAAACAAATAGACCAAGATCTGAGACAATGTGAATTGTCAATTCCAGCCCTACTGCTTGAGACCTAGAACAAAACATGATAGAAGTTAAGTGGAAGATATGGTACAGTCAGGTAGTCAGAGCCAAACTTTCCCATTTCCAGTTACAGGTAAATAGCTCTCTCTGCTTGGTCACTCCTCAATTACTTCTATAATTCTATATGGCTCACATAGAAGGGTCTTCTCCCTAGCCCTTATAGATGCTCTTCCTATTAAGGTAGCAACTGTTCAAAATAATGATATGAAAATTAAGTATGTGTTTGCTCAAATATTGAGTCTATTTCACATATTTTTAAAGTGCCCAGTCTACTCTCATTGATGATCAGAACTAATACATCTTGAGCCAGGTAGATTCTTCTCAAGAAGAAGAGATTGAGTTCTTCTTATTAAGTGACCAATACTTGGGTGTTTTGAAGGCAGCCCCAACCCCATCCCTGAACCTTACCCCGAACCCCAATACCTATATTGACCCTTTTCTTCCCCTACCCCTATAAAACTTAATAAAATATTGTTAAAAAAAGAAAAAAAAAGAATTTTTTTATTTATAGCCTTAGCTCACAAGCCATTTGTTATCTCCAATGAATTGCTAAATTTATAGAGATTCTTATTATTATTTATGAATGTATTATTCATATGCAAGTATTAACAGTGTATAATAAGTGTATAATAAGTATTAATCTTAAATTTTGTGACTTAGCCTTGGTCTGTAAATAAATCAAAAGAAACAAACTGATGTAGCTGAAAAACAGATGGATCCATCTACTGTTAGTTCAAATCTAGATAATAGTGGATCTATTAATGAAATGAATGATTATTAGCTTCAGTTCTCCATTTATATAACAGAACAAGAAAAACCTTCAGATATAAATGGGATTAGATATTTCCCATGAGGTAAAGTTGACTATAACTCAAAGAAAATGAATAAATATAGATTTTCAAACACATCAAAATCTGGGATTTTTGCAAGATGATTGATTAAATAACATTTTACAGCAGACATTTTCTTCTCCAAGACACATAAACCTAAAAAAACTTCATCAAGGTATGACTTCAAAACATGTATCTATTTTTTTAAAAAAAAAATGAGAGAGCTATCTTCCCTCATGGGAGTCTTATCAGCTTATTTAATTTCCTGTGGAGAATTGGGGTTAAGAAATATTTTCAATAATTCATTTTCAATAGTTGTTGAAATGCTTGCTTCCTATAAAACATTTTTATAGCAAAAGTGGGCGGTAATCTAACATTGGGGAGTGTTGGAATAATAAATTACCAAAACAAAATCTTGCAATTAACCCATACTTGTTTTGAGATTAGACACATAAAATCTAATTTCTCAGACACTCTGTGGAAATCAGTCTTTTCGTTTGGGAATAAAATTAGACCTTTTTTCCCTATTAGAAACTAGTCAAAAGAAATTATGCAGTGATAGAACAAATTATTTATATGCAGGAGTTTGGGGACTTAATCACTGGCCTCTCTACTTAAACGTGTTGAATAAACATGATTTAAAAATGCTTCTTCATAAAACCCTGGAGAACTGTAACCCGTCAGAAAGACAGTCTGACCCGGAACAACAAAGCTTCCTGTTTTGACTTCATGCCATCAGCCCAGAGAAAACGCTAAAAAGAAAATGTTGCTTTTATTAGAAGAGCATGTATAATATGTATGATGCAAATTAAGTTCCATGCTCTTCATCCTATAAGATTGTCTACCCAGTTTCCACCATTTCAATGGGATTGATTAATAACTGAGAAAAAAGAAATATTAGACTTGCTTGCAATATTTCCAAGGAAATGAGCTTCAATCTGCTGCAATTGTTGCATTCGGGATTGTCTGGTGGCTTGATTTTTCAAAAGAAATGCAGAAGAGAATACAGGAATTCAGGCATCATGATCATGTTGGAACTCTTTAGAGATGCAGTTATCCCCAGTGGAGAGAGCCATTGGAACCTGGATCATAGTTCTACTGTTCCTGGAAATGAATGGCATAGCATTAGCCTTTTCAGCTTTAAACCAAAGGACAGAGGAAAGCAGCTAGAGACTGTGTCTATTCATTATAGTCGAACAAAAGTAAGATTTATTAGAAAATACATCAGTTTCAACTTACATCTTCAGTAGAGATGAGAACACGAATGTGTGTCTTAAATGTGGAGACTCATTTAACTAACAATAATAACAGGTAAACTGACAATAACCCAGGTAAAAGACTGATATAAGGAGGGTATATTTTCTCCATGAATGTGATAACAGTGTGATTTTAGCTGACAAAAACAAAAGGCAGTCTAGAAATCTTCCAAGAACTTGTTCTTTGCTGTACATTTTCTGCAAGGGTGTTCACAGTTATGGTAGAAAAAAGTCAATATTGCAGGATAAAATTATGATCAAAGTAATGTCTGGTTTCTGTGTGTGTATCACAATGCAAGTAAAAAAAAGAAGAATTCAGTGGCTATTCTGGCTACCATCTTGACTTTTTCTACAAAACCATGTGAACATCTCTTATCTTCTGAAATACACATTTGTGATTTGTGATTTTGTGATTTTATTAGATTTATACCCCGCCCTTCTCCTGGCGGACCCAGGGAGGCTTACAGCAAGCTAAAAACAGATAAAGACCCTACAAACACCGTTTTAAAATATAATTAAAAGAAATATTAATTTTGCCGTTTCATTTAAAATTTTTGTTAACACCCAATATAAAATCAAATTAAAATCCAATCTAAAATACCCCTCAGGCCAGCCCCGCTAGCTGGAATAGCCATGTCTTGAGGGCGCGGCGGAAGGNGGGGGTCGCCAGCCGGCACTGTCTGGCTGACGGCACCCTGAGGAGACCCTCTCTGTGGGAGCGTACCGGCCGATGAGAGGCAATCTGTGGCAGAAGGCGGTCTCGGAGATAACCAGGTCCGATGCCATGGTGCGCTTTAAAGATGATAATCAACACCTTGAAGCGCACTCGAAAGGCCACCGGTAGCCAGTGCAGTTCGTGCAGCAGCGGCGTTACATGGGAGCAACGAGTAGCTCCCATCACCGCTCGCGCGGCTGCATTCTGGACTAACTGGAGCCTCCGAGTGCTCCTCAAGGGAGAGCGTTGCAGTAGTCCAGGCGGGAGGTGACAAGAGCGTGGGTAACTTGCGCAAGGCATCCCGGTCCAGAAAAGGCCGCAACTGGCGAACCAGGCGTACCCGGTAAAACGCCCCCCTGGCCACGGCCATCAATTGATCTTCTAGTGTCAGCCGTGGATCCAGGAGGACACCCAGATTGTGCACCCTCTCTGAGGGAGCCAAAATTTCGCCCCCTATAGTCAGCGACTATATAAAACCATGCTCTGCCCATTGTATCCATCAAATCAACCTGATAAAAGACTCATGACATACCTGTGGCATTCTTGCCAGAATGTTTTTATGATTCTCAGATTTCTTTCAAATGGCACATAAGCAATTTTGTCTGAAACTACTTTTTTCACACGAAGAGAGCAGAGGTGTGATTGAATTGACAGAAACTTTTCACGCAGAATTAGATTCTAATGGTTAGATTTTATTGCTCCCAGGAAATACTCTGATTGACTTTCTTAGGTGTTGCCTAAGATTACGTTTTTCACTTAGTAGGAGAAAAAATATTCCCTTTGGAGTTCTTTCGGTGACAAATTGGAAGCTCATCGTTTAAAAATAGGTCTCTTGGTAATAAAATGGCCTCTTTCCCAATGAAGATAACAGAAGCAATTTCTATTATCAAGCATGTAACTGCTACATTCCAGTTTCTAACAGATAAATACTTTCAATCCTTTGATTGGACCATAGAAGAAAATGGATTTAAAAGCATAAAATGGGGAGAAGAAAGAATAAATCTGCTAAATCCCATGATTTGGAATGCATTTCTTAACACAGATAATTGTATATCAGAGATTCCTAAGTAATTTCATAACCAAAGTAATGAAGAACCAAAAATTTAAGTTGGGTTTTTTTCCTATCAGTTTCATAGTACAGGTAGTCCTTGACTTACAATCACAATTGAGCCCAAAATTTCTGTTGTTAACTGAGACATTTGTTAAGTGAGTTTTGCCTCATTTTATGACCTTTTTTGCCACAGTTGTGAATCACTGTAATTGATAAGTTAGTAACGGTTGTTAAATAAATCTGGCTTTCCCATCGATTTTATGAAAAGGTTGCAAAAGGTTATCACATGACCCTGGGACACAGCAACGGTCATAAGTATGAACCAGTGGCCAAGCTTCTGAATTTTGATCACGTGATCATGGGGATGCTACACATGTCGTAAGTGTGAAAAATGGTCATAAGTCACTTTTTTCAGTGCCATTGCAACTTTGAATGATCACTAAATGAACTGTTATAAATCGAGGACTACTTGTACTAAAGGTAGAATTTTAGATGCTACATTGAGATGCTCTCAACACTGTAGATTGGTCATGTAGTTAACAGATTATTACTTCAAGAAATCTGTCTACCATTACTAATGAATTTCAGTAATATACTCTCAAGTTTCCCCAGGTCACAATCTATAACATGGTTGGCCATATATTGCACTGGAAGTACTGAATGAAAAAGGGTCAGTTCATCTGCCACTGTATGCTTGTATACAATTGTTGTAATTTTCAATCTTCAATCCACAATTAACTCAAATTACACGTTATATGGGTATGACTTCAGAAAACTCGCTCATAAGCATTCAGTGTTAATTTAGGTTTTGTTCTTGTATTGTCATATATTTTTCCTTAAAAGGGAAATCATACAGAACATACCTCACACAGCAGCTTTTAATTATTCTATCCATACATGCAGTTAACAGTTTGCCACAGCTCTTGAGCATGAGGGAATGACTGATGGATTATATTAACAGTAAAAAATCAAATGAAGCAATGCTACAGCCTAAGATTTATTTCAAGGGAAAGGAAAACTCCTTTCTTGGTTGACACACAGGGACATTAAAAGGGACTCTCCTTACTTAACATGCTTCTCAAATTTGAAGAAAGAAGCTATTTTTCAACACTGGAAAATGTAGGTGAATCAATCAAGATCAGCCAAGGGGAAATTTCAGGGAGGTTTTTTTTTGGTGGGGGGGAGCAGTCAACTAGACAAAAGTAATCAAGGGGATGTTTGAACAAAGTAAAGCTTTGTTCCAGGAAATTACTAAGGCTGAAAACAAAAGGATAAAGGAAACATGCTGAATAATACAAGAAAATGCCAACTGGAATGTAATTTTTTATGTGTAATACATTATTATTTATAGTATATAATAAATATTTAATCCTACACTTCTTCTAAGGACTGCACCATACAAGATGTCCTGCCCACTTGCCATTTTGTGTGTACAACACTCTCAAGAGATTGATTAGATTCAGAAAGAGTGCACAGGGCTTTCTAATGTGGTTCATAATCTAGATAATTCTTCTAGATCATGTTGGTGTGGTCAGGATGAGAGTGGAGTTTGGGGTTATCTACCTTACTGCAAAGCAGAAAATGTATCTTCTTTTGTCCATAAGTCCAGAGGCCAATCAGGATCAAATGTACAAACACTAGAGAAAGCATACTAACAAAATTAGAAGTTGAGGAAAACCTGAGATAAGTCAAAAGTCTTACCCAGATCCAGGAAGACTACTACCCCTGTTGGAAACTAAGGATTTTAGAGGTGGCTGTTCTTGTTATCCTGTCAAGAAGTCAACAGGGCTGTCAGAATTGTCTCATACTTTTATTTTCTCCCTGCAGTTTGTTCTTTACCAGCAATCCAGGTTTTTCCCATTAAGTAAGGAACCTATATTTCTCTTCCTAACTGTCTCTTCATGCTCCCTTCAATCTCTCCTTTCTAAGCAGGTTCACTTCCCTAATAGTCCCCCATCTCTTATTGGTTGACACTCATTCCCACTCTTCATTCTGCATGACCAAAGATTGATGGGAATTGTAATTCAGCCAAAAACTCAGAGGTGAGTCTGGGATAGGGATGAATCATGTACATATGTCCTCACTAAAGTTTTATTTATTTGGAGATAATTTTTATTGAAGATTTTAGAATAAATTAAACTCAGAAAGAAAGAAAAAGAAAAGTTGTACAGAAAGAAAAAAAGACAGCAAAAGAAAATAAGAGAAAGGAAAAAGAGATATTTAAAGAAGTAACTTCTGATCTCCCAGCACCCGAACCCACAAAAAACCACTATCCTCATAATCCTCATAGTCTCAAACCTCCTCTCTTGTGATGATATGGTTGTAACAGTAATGTTTGTCCCCACATGTAGCAGGAAAGGACAATTGTCAGTGGACTTAATACATTTTTGAAGTTGTTCTATCACATCCCTAATCCTTGTTTCCGACAAGCACATTTCAGAAGCTGTTGGGTCCTATCAGCATATATCGATTTTCATTACTCAAAAGAATAAATCACCACCAGCAGCTCTCCTCATTTGAAGGGCACTTCTCATCCCCTCTACCCTTCAGGATTTCACTGTTCTGACTCCTGTTTTACATTATCTCTTTTTCTTTCCCTGAGAGCTTAGCCTCTGTTCCTCCCATAACAACTTGAAAACCATTTCTGAATTCCACCGATGCAGAATAACTTCCACATCTCTTGGTTTGTAGTATCATTGTGGTCCACTGGTAGCATCTTCATTCTTTGACCTGATAAATTTTCATCCTTTCTCCTTAGCTAAGGAGTAACTCTGATCACCTGCTGCTTTGTCTCTAAGTGTTTAAGTGCTACTACAATCTTGCCCTTCTGACAATACAGTATATGGCAAGTTGTTTCAGAGACACAAAAGCTTTACAGTACAAGTACTACACACAAAAGTTGTGAATTCCTGCACCTCAAATTCCAATTTACTATGAAATCACGTTTCAGTCTGTAATAAAGACTGTTACAATGTAAATATATTTTAGTTCATTCTTTGCTACATACTTTTTCTTGAATTTCAATTAAAATCCTCATCTCCTTATTTGATTTTCTTTCTCCTTTGTTTACCTGCCCCATTTTTAATATAGCTCCTTTCCTTGCAAAATATCTTAATATATGCTTATTTGCAGTTTCAAATTATGCTATATAACAGAAGCAAGGTATCATTTCTGGCCTGCAAGTTGAACTTGCTATGATTTGCTTCTATAGGGTATAAAGCAGGGGTAGTCAACCTTGGCTCTTTTATGACTTGTGGACTTCAATTCCAGAATTCCTTAGCCAGCGTGACTGGCTGAGGAATTCTGGGAGTTGAAGTCCACAAGTCATAAAAGGGCCAAGTTTGAAGACCCCTGGTATAAAGAGTCAGATCTGGTGGCTTGAGAATTAGAATAGATGGACAGAGATCAACATTTTGGATTTAATTTGGGAGATTCCGAGGAAGCTGTAAATAGATGCACCCTGCTTCACAAATGTTTAACTCTTCCAGCAAATCAGAGCTACAGCTCTCCATCCTTGAGAGGACAATAAAATCAAACAGAAATTGACTATTTTATCACTGGCTCTTAGCATTGTCATTTGGAAATGCCTTGGAATAGGGCACTAGTGATAAAGTAGCCGATTTCTACTTGAGGGTATAGGGAACCATGGCCCATAACTGTAGGTTGTCTACTACTATATATAGTCAGTTGCCTACTATAAAAGAAGAACAATGTGCTAGCTTTTTAAGGTCCCAATTGTACATTCAAAATTTTGCCATAGTTATTTTCAGAGAATTGTAAATGACAGTAGAGAAATTATTGTATGTATTCTCTCTCTCTCTCTCTCTCTCTCTCTCTCTCTCTCTCTCTCTCTCTCTCTCT
>NW_015388440.1:64762-66686 GCF_001527695.2 Protobothrops mucrosquamatus
TGTGTGTGTGTGTGTGTGTGTGTTAGGAGAACAAAATTACCATGTTTTATGATCTTTCAGCAGTATTAAAAAGAGTGATAATTAAGATTATTGAAAATATTTTTTCACCAACCAGAAACATTTTTACTTCTTAGAACTTTGCTGATAGTTTTACCATATATTTGAAAGCAATTGATTCAACAAAATATAGTTTTTATAAAGCCGCTGTTCACTTGCCAAAAGGGTTTGGGGTGGTGGTGGGAAAGAAAGTCCTTGCTTTACCACAGTTTCCATAATGACTTTAACCCAAGTTTCAAATTTATGATGAAACTCATTTATAAAAGAAAACTGAATAAATATCAAATAAAATATTTTGTTTGAATGAATTCCCATTCATTTTAATCAGGCTATTTATTGGATGGGGGAAGAATAAGTAAAAGTGCATAACTTAGAAGAGCAAAGACAAACACTCCTTTGAGTAAATGATGGGAAATGACCACACACTTTCATTTTCCTGCTTAAGCAGGGAAGTCTTTTAAAAGAACTTAATTCATGTACTCCAAAACTACATTAAAAAAAATTACAAATCCCTTGTGACTTACAATGGCCAAGGTCAGAAAATGCAACACTGAACTTCCTCTCCAATTTTTTTTTAATTTTCCAGTTCTATTTAACTAATATTTTTTTTTTTCAGTATAAAATTTTATTGTTTTCATCATAAGAAAAACATCACAAATGTTTCACAATGCTATATAGAAAAAACCCCTACCCCCCACCCACCCACCCCGGACTTCCCAAACCTAATCCCAGGATAATATTCAAATATAAGCGAACAAATACTAAAGTCTCTAACTCCACAAAGTATATTATTCTGCATGAGTAGGTAAAATATATTAAAAAAAAGAAAAACAAGTTTACTAAAAGCCTAAATTATATTCCACCACTCTGTGCTTCTTTTGAATATAGACAATCCATCTTCTCCATATTAATAAAAATTGTTCATTTGAGTAATTCTTCAAATAAGCCGAAATCTTTGCCATTTCAGCAAGGTATGAAACTTTCAATCTCCAGTCCTCCATTGTAGGTAAAATTTTACTCTTCCAATTTTGAGCTATCAACAAATGGGCAGCAGTTAAACAATACAACATCAAGTTCGTTTCTTTTACATCCAAATTTTGTGTAATACCTAGGAGAAACAACTGAGGCAAAAAAGTAATTCTTCTTTTAAAAATTTGCTGCAAGTTCCACCACAATTTTATCCAAAAGGCCTTAATAAGCTTGCAAGTCCACCACATATGAAAAAAAGTTGCATCTTGTTGTCCACACCTCCAGCACTTGGATTCATAATTCTCATAAATGCGAGACATAGTTGCAGGATCCATGTGCCATCTATAAAACATTTTATAAAAATTCTCACGTAAATTTTGAGCTTGCGTGAACTTCACATTTCTCACCCATATCAACTCCCAGGTATCCCTAGATATTGTTTCTTCTATATTTTGAGCCCATTTAATCATACAATCTTTAACTAACTCAGTTTCTGAATCCAATTCTAATAAAACATTATATATCCTTCTAATGTGTCCTTTAGCATCGTCCCTTACTTGTTTCAAAAAATTCCCATCTTCCATGGAAAAAATAGTCTTTTTGTCAATTCGCCATCTCTCTTGAATTTGTCTATACACAAGCCAAGAAAAGTCTGGATTTTTCTGTTTCAAAACTTCTATTGATTTCAGGCACCAATTGCCACTACCACTCTGATATAACAAGTCTTTATAAGATGGCGCCTCCATCACCACATATCTAGGTATGGTCAAAAAAATATGTGATGGTATCACCCAAATTGGAAGTTTAACATCAAACTTAAAAAAATACTTTTGCCAGACTCTTAACAAAGCAGCCCTTATTATATGATTTCTAAAAGTTTTGTCAATCTTTTTCTGCA
>NW_015388440.1:68216-98884 GCF_001527695.2 Protobothrops mucrosquamatus
TAAGTTCCAAGATTTCTTTATCATCCTTCGGTATCAAAGATATAAAAGCTCTTGTCCAAGACTGTGGTATTTGTTCTCCCAACATAATTCTATTAAATAAAGTTTTTAAAGGTTGTAGCATTACAGCTGACAATGACTTGTAATAAATTGCTGTCAAACCATCTGTGCCAGGGGCTTTACCAGCTTTCAGTTGTTTAATTGCGTTTAGAATTTCATCTGTAGTGATCTCTTCATTCATAAGTTTCTGTTGATCCAATGTAAGTTTATATATAGATGAAGATTGTAAGTATTTGTCAATATCTTTACTATTTATAGTCTCTGAAGAATATAGATGCGAATAAAATTCAGTAAATGCCTTTTTAATCATTTCTTGTTGGTGAATCTCACGATCCTTAACCAAAATTTTAGATATAAGTCTAGCTTTTTGTCTCTTGCGTATTTGGTAGGCCAACCATCTCCCCGGTTTATTTGCATTAGCAAATGTATTATGTTTAATATACTTCAAATTGGTGGCCACCTGATCAGCAATTAACAAGTTAAATTGATCTTTGAGCATTTTAATTGAAGTTTTTAAATTGATGTCTGTTGGTCATTGCAGTAATAATTTTTCTTTAATCCCAATTTCTTTTTCCAAGTTTAATCTAATCTGTATTTGCTTACGTTTATGAGCATTATTCATAGCAATTAATATTCCCCTTAGGTAAGCTTTGCCAGCATCCCAAACAATATTTATGGGGGTTCCCTTGTTCAAGTTAAGTTGAAAGAACTCTTCCATAGATTCCTTCAAAGCTTTAACTTTATCCTCATAATTAAACAAATTTTCATTTATTCTCCAAGATTTCCTTTTTCTTTGTTGGCCAATCTCTATCAACACCATACTATGGTCAGTCAAAGTTCTAGGAAAAATTTTAGTTTTATTACAGTCAATAAGCAGGTCAGTTGATGTCAAAACAAAGTCAATCCTTGAAAAGGACTCATGTCTATGAGAAAAGAAGGTAAAATCACCTTCATTCATGTGTTGTGATCTCCAAACATCCACCAATTCTAAGTCCTCCACCATAGCAAAAAAGGACTTAGGTAGTCTGGAAAGGGTTACATCCTTAGAAGTTGTTTTTTTATCTTTTAATGTATCCAGGACTCCATTCCAGTCTCCCATAACAATCAAAGAATTATAATCCATAGCCACAATTTTCTGATGTAATTGTCTATAAAATTGCTTTTGAGCTGAAAGTTGATTAGGGGCATAAACCCCTATTATTAAACACTTTCTTCCATTTAAATTTATTTCCACAAATAAATATCTTCCTTCTTTATCAACTTCTTTTAAGATAGGTGAAAGATGTCTTTTAATATATATTGCAACCCCAGCTCTTTTTTTTAAGGCAGGTGCAGCGAACAAATCTCCAAGCTTAGAGTTCAATAATAGTTTTTGATCTTTAGCCACAATGTGAGTCTCTTGTAAACATGTAATATCATTATTAAAATGTCTTAGATAATGAAAAACCTTACGTCTTTTGTGGGGAACATTGAGTCCACCCACATTCCAGGATATAAGCTTACACATTGGCAGGTTTCAATCCACTGACAATACTTGATGCATAAGACTTAACAAAAACCTTGGGTCGAGTGCCACCTACTGGCTCAGAAATAGCAGGTAACTGACAGTCAGCTGTAGGGCTATCAGCTGTAGGGCGGGCTGTCATCTGTCTTTCCTTTTCCTTACGTCTATGGGCTGCGCGCGTGATTCTTTGTTCCTTCCCATCAGCTTTTGGACTCCCCTCTACATCCTGGACAGAAGCAGAAGGGAAATCCACAATCATTTGCTCAGCTACGTCGATCCTCTGAGATGTGGGTGGGCATTCTGATTGTAAAACAGACGCCATAAAGTCCTTAGCTTTCTTAATCGAGTTAAGTCTGTAGCGTTTGCCAGCCAATGTTACAACTATGCCCACCGGTATGTCCCATCTGAAAATTATTTGTCTGTTCTTAAGCTCCTGTGTCAGAAAGGCGTAGTCTCGGCGCGCTCTGAGTATTTTCGCTGGAATTTCTTTTAAAAGAATGATGTCTTGGTTTAAAATCTTAAATCTCTGTTGGTAAAAGAGCTGCATTATTTCATTACGTCTCGATTTTCTTGTAAAATAGACCACTATATCTCTTGGCAGATTTTTTTGACGAGCAATCCAAGAGTTCACCCTAAAAACACGCTCTAATTCCAAATAAATTTCCTGACCACAAGACAAAGCATCCCCAAATGCGTCTGAGATTACTTGTCTTAAATTCTCCTTTGGGTCCTCAGCCAACCCTCGGATCCGAATTGCAAACTCCATATCACGAAATTGGGCAATCAACACATCACCCTTAACATTTTCCAGACTCTCCTCTACAAGTTCAAGTCTATGGTCACTTGCTTCTGCTCTTTGTTCATTCTCCTCAACCCTCTCTGCCACCGCGTCTACGTAATCAGCCAAACCTTTAAAAGCAGTTGCCACATTCAAACAAAAATCCTCATGTTTCTGTGATAAGTCTTGTTGTTGTTGTGATAAATCCAATTGTTGTTGTGATAGTTGATCAAATCTATTTTGCATTTTAACATCCATCGCTTGAAACATCTCAGTCATTTGTTTGATAGTTGCAGACATCAAATCCTGCAGCTCTCTACCGGAGGGCGGTGGAGATGAAGAAGATGGCGGGTGTGGCGGGTGGGAAGTTTTAGAAGTTGGCTGCGGTGTCTGGGACATCGGAGATGTAGTAGATTTTAAAGTTGAAGGCACAATTTTTCTCGAAGCCATATTTGTGGTAAATTTCCAATTATTAAAGAGTCTTATAAGCAGTTCAGCCAAAGCAAGTAGTACACCGGTTAAATGTAACAAAAGTTCCAGACCGGAAATCACTTTCACTTCTTGCTGAAAAGTATCAATCCATCGCCATTTTAAGTTCACTTTCCCTCAATCCACCTCAGGTATAGGGAAGAACTTATTATCCAAGTTAGAGTAAAGTCCAAGATAAGAAGCAAACTTCCAGGGTCGGTTCATCTGCTTACAAGAAAAACTCACAGTTCACTTTAAGTTGCAGCAGTGGCGGCGGCTTCTAGCTTCGCCGAGGCGAAGGCGTCCTGGATCGCGGAGAAGCCGCGGGGCTCCGGAGGAGTTCTCACCTACATCGTCCACATAGGACGACTCGGGAACTCAACTCCTACCCCGGGCAGCTCACCTATCCCCTTATGCCCAGGGGAAGGGTATCAAGCCGTTTGACAGCTGATGCTAGCTGTCAAAACGGCTTTTACGCAAAAACAGGCGGGAGGCAGCAACAGCTGCGTCCGACGAGGTCGCCTGCCACCGGAAGTCCCCCTATTTAACTAATATTTTGAGTTTACTATTTTCCAAAGCAGGAAGGCAACTCTATATTTTCTTTCTGAAGCTAAAGCTATAGCTTATTCCTTAACAGCAATCCATATTTCTCCCTTCACCTAGAAAGACCTCATTTCTTTGTCCCCCCTCCAATCTTCTGGGTGGCACAGTGGCTCAGTGGTTAAGATGCTGGGCTTGTTGGATGGAAAGGCAGCAGCCCAGGTTCAAGACCTGAGCTCCATGCAATGGGGTGAGCTCCATCCTTGCCCAGCCAACTTAGCAGCTCAAAAGCATGCAATTGCAACTAGATAAATAGGTACCACTTATGAATGGGAAGGTAACCGTGCTCCATCATGTTATGCTGGCCACATGACTGTGAAAATGTCTTTGGATAGCACTGGCTCAATGTCCCTGAAACGGAGATGAGCACCACCCCCTATCATCACTAACAACTAGCAGAGTAAAATCTGTAGGGAGTCCTTTACCTTACCTCCAATCTGCACAACAACCAACCACCCAGAACTCCACAAACACTTTACTCCAAGGTCTTGGAGAGTGACCAGGGTTTTTAAGGACCTGAGAAATATCATCAGCTGCAATCCAGAGTTCCCTGAGGATCTGTGGTCCTGTTGGAACAGCAGATGAAAGTTCTGGCCAGAAGATCCTTCATATAATTACATTTATTATTCCAGTTGTGTGCTTTCCAGGATCAAAATGCATGCTTTATAGTCACTTATGTCCTCACCCACTCACAAATGGACTATTGTAATTCAATTCTTTAGAATTGTCCTTGAGGACCCTTCAGGAGCTTAAACTGATGCAGCTTTCATCTATCAATGTATTTACCCATACACCACCTCTGTTCTAGAAGCTGCATTGACTACCAGTCAGTTTCTGGGTATAACTTCAAAGCACTGGTTATTATTCTTAAAGCCCTATATAGCTTGTGACCTGGGTATCTTCAAGTCTGCCTGCTCCAAAATGAATCTGCCTCTCCAGGGAGATTGGGGAAAGCAATGGGAGTATCTTGTAATCAGGAATCCATAGGGGGGGAGGGTCCCCCTTTTATGGAACAGCTAGCAAACATGCTTTCAGCCCTGATGAGTTTCAGCAGAGTTGTAAAAACATGGGGATACAATAAGGTAGTTTGGCCTTACCTTGGTAGATGGCACTTTTGTTTATTTATATATTAATTTTATTAATTTTTTCAAATTTAGATAGGATCCATCTGATTCTCATTATAGAATTATAGTTGTTTCATTTATTTTTTAATCTCTTGCTTTTTCTGGTAAACCCACTCTGGTTTGGAGTGGCATACACATCTGAGAAATAAATAAATAAATAGACAAATACTTGTTTATCATGTCTGCTAGCTCCAGCACAGACAAACTATTATTCCACGAAAAGGGTGGAAGTCTGCCGTGAATGAAACTGAAGGAACTTTGAATCATTTAAAGACAGTTTCCAGTTGAAAAGTCCTATTAAGATGACTGCAGGCATCTTGCACAAATAAGAAACAATGCACTCCTTTGGCATGAGCATCTTTATTGCTGCTTCCCCTATTTTCAGTGAGGGAAACTTTTAGAAATTGTTTGAAAGGCAAAGAAGAAAATATGAGATTGTTCTCTGTGCCCTGTTTCTGCAACCATGCCTTTGAACAAGCTATGTTTTTTTGAGTAATAAGAAAAATCTCCACAAGCAAACTGTTTCCTTGAAAAATGTTATTAACATATAGTGTATTGTCTGCTTCAAATGTTTTTCTCCATTAAGTACCAATTAGTTTTGAAATTTATATGTAGATTAAAATTGTGATGCAAAAAAGAATGCCATGTTTACTTAAAATCTCAGTTAATTAGCAATCACACCTGCTGCTTAAGCATGAAATTAATAATATCATTTTTTCTCAATAAAAATAGGTTTTTAAAAAATACATGCTTATTGAGGTTTGTATTTATCAATGAATATTTGCAGAGTGTGGTTTTCCCCACTCTGACTGTTATGCTATTTGTGGCCCTATCCGTAGCTGGAGGTTCTTGTCACCATAACCTATGGTCTGATCATCACTTGTTTGGTTTATGCAATGCACAATACATGGGGCTGCCTTTGAAAACCATCCAGAAACCACAACTGATACAAAATGTGGAAGCCCATATATTAAGAAATCAGTTGTGATAATCAAATAAAGTATCTTTTATAGTCACTGCACTGGTTACCAAGTTTCAGGGAACAATTCAAAATCCTGGTTCTGATCTATAGTACTGAGGTATTTAGAAGGCCACTTTGTCTGTATAGAACTGGCCTTTCCAACTTGTCCATTGTGGTCTTCCCATCAATGTATTTAAGCTCCCTCAGATTGGTGAGGTGGGGAGAGTGTTTTTGAGTTGCGGTTACCATATTATAAAATATCCTTCCTCTGAGAACCTCTTTGATGGCTGTCTTGAAACTATAAAGATAGCATTGCTCTAACGGGTCTTTATGGAGGAAGTGACCACCATGGTGTTGATTATAGATTCATGGATTTATGGATTTTTAGATAGCAGTTGTGGTTTTGTGCAATGGTATAAAACAACCATTTGTTTTCAATCCAACAATATATTAGGATATAGATCTTTGTTAGGATTTGTATTTCTCTGGATTACAATAACAATGTGTTTTAGAACAGAGGTCCCCAGCCTTTTGGGCACCAGGGACCGGTTCCATGGAGAGAAGTTTTTCCACGGACTGGAGAGTGCATGGTTTTGTGTGCTGCCTGCATCCAACAGATGAAGTTTTGCTTGTTTGTGGGGACCGGTTGCTGGCCTGGTACCGGTCCACAGATCGGGTTTGGGGACCCCTGTTTTAGAACATAGGATTTCATAGCAATAAATAGCTAAGGAAAAGATTCAGAATATCATTCTTCATTTTGGAGGCTTTGCTTCTAAATCAATTGTTCCCCAGAAAATTATTTCACAATGGATTTTGAATAAGAATTAAAATGAATTAACAAGTACTTGTCTACTTGTCAGAAAATCCATCAATCCTGTATTTTTAAATGTTTTTTGGGGGGGGGGGGAGAGAGAGAGAGAGAGAGAGAGAGAGAGAGAGAGAGAGAGAGAGAGAGAGAGAGAGAGAGAGAGAGAGAGAGAGAGAAAGAGAAAATATGATAATTATTTTCAAAGATTTTGCTTACAGAACTTTAAACATATAGAACTCCTGACAAGAAGCTTCAATGGCTTATTTGATGATTTGTGTTCAGATAAATTGTTATTCTTGTATCATATGAACTTATAAAAAAAGAGGCACCAGATGTTAAGAAGTTTGACACCAACAGTTTATGATCAAGCCCAGACTTTTTAAACCATTAAGGGTTTGAGCATAAGTATTACGAGAGTTTCCTAGAAATATGAAACTTCTTAAAATGTTAATTTATTCATCAGAAATGCATATCCTACCTTTAATAATATATTTGAAAAGACACAAACCTATAAAATGTTTCATATAGAAGAAATTCACAGAACAGAAACTGCCACAGGTATTCCAGAGTGGTCAGCTAAGGTTATTCTAAAATTATCATTCTGAACTGACAGGATGCTGGTCTTTAATAATGTATGAGAGAACATTTATAAAAGTTTTAATATTCTTGAATGTTTTAAGGAGAAAATGTAACAAGGAAACTGAAAGCAAATTTAAATTATGGATGACTTTGGAACTTAAGATGCAGGAATATTTACTTACAGTGCTGTAATGTGCCAATCTCTCTTCGGCTTTTTTTTTTGCATGATATTCTGTTATACATATAGGAATGCCATTTGGACCTATAAACTTCATACATCAGGTTTATCTTATACATCATTTTAGAAAGCAGCATGCAACTTACTTCTCCTTAGAGATCTCATTGATATAATTAGGGAAGCAACTAAGCTACTACAAATTTAGAGCTAGTTTCAATTTTTTTTTAAAGAAATGCAATTTTATTTATTTCTTACTATCACCTAGTGAGATACATTTTTTGTCAATGAATGTGCATCATTACATTTTGGCTAATTTCCATTGGGATCTTTCTTATTAAACATAATTTTTGAACATTTAATAAATGAAACAACCAAGGGAAAAAAAAGAAAAAGAATGAAGATCAACATTAAAAGAAAATCAAGATTATACAATAATTCTATTATGCAATACGTTCAGTCTGGTTACAGAATTAACTCACTTTGTGAATTTGCATAATACCTAGAGCTGTAAACTAATCAAACAGCTGAATTTGCACTATATTTTAAGTCACAAAAACCTTACCAAGGTTAAAAATAATCATTTTTGCATTTCTGCAAATGCAGTCACTTGGTCTTTAAGTTTAAACAAGATGTATATGAATCAGTGCAAAACTCCAGATAAATTTTAAAACAATCACATTCTTGATGTCAAAAACATGCCTTAACAGAAAATTAGATAAAATACAAGTTATAAGGTTTGTAAGAGCCATTTAACCATTTTGGAAGATAATCTTTATGTATGTGTCTCTTTGAAGGTGTATTACAGTTATTGTTATTTTTTTTACCTTTTAGTAAATAGACTTGTTCACCCAGCTGTTTGAAACACACAGTGATGTGTTTCTCAAGGAAAACAGCATACTATTCTCAAATAGATCCCCCAAATTCCCAGATTCAATCCAGGTATCTATATAAGCAAGACTAAGAAAGATATTCTGGCAATCTAGAGAGCTTTTAACACAAGGAAGATTGATTGATTGTGTGCCATTAAAATAGTGCCAGTTTTAGTAACTACATAGATAGACTATCTCTAGAATGATCCACTCCAACCTGGTCTTTAAGATCTCCCAAATATTCGTTACTCCTGTCATCAAGTCCATCCACTTTGCTGCTGACCGTCCTTGTCTTCTTTTTTTATCATTTCCCCCAGACTTGGATTTTTGCACAATGTGTCAAAGACACAAAAAATTGAGCCTGATAATTTGAGTTTCTGGATGCTTGTCATATTTCTGATGATATTCCATTAATACCCATAGCTTTTTTGACTTGGTAATTACCAGACTCCTGATCTAATATCATATAATACTAGAAGTTGTTGTAAATACAAAATATCTCCTGATATATCTGGGATGTTAATATTTTTACTGCACAGAATTTCAGTGTACTCCTTCCATCTTTGATCTTCTTTGAATTAGTCACCATATGTCCTTTGATGACTTTTAGCAAACCAACTTGAAGAATCTCCCTCTGAACTGGAGACATTTTTGGAATTCTTTTCTCTTTTTTTCTCTGTATGGGTATTTCCATCTTCAAGATCTGAGATCCTGAGAATTTTGTCTCTCCTGGCTTTGCTTCTTTTCTCTGCTTGACAATTTCCACTATTGTTCTTGGTCTTTTCATATTTCTCCTTAACAGTTGATTTTAATTGTACATCAAAACAGGTGCTGAGGAAGTCAGACAGAAGAATAAGCAAATACATACATACATACATACATACATACATACATACATACATACATACATACATACATACATACATACATACATAAATCCTTTACATCTGCATCAGTATTTTTGTACTGGGTTATCACCATTTTATAATGTAGCAATTAATTTTAAGAAAGAGCATAGCCCTTGATATTTTCTAACAGATACAGAAGGCTTGTTTCTTGATTGTGTTGCTTGTACTGACAAAAGTTGTTTTGCTCCAGCAGAAACATCTCTCCTTGATTCATATCAGAGAAAATATTTTTTTTTCTGATTCCAATTTGCTCTTCAGTCTCTTGTGCAGCACCTCTTCAAATTCTTCAGAGGATTGAGGAACAGCCTGCAAAATGGCTTGCCAAGCTTCAGAAGTGGTCCAAATGGATGAAAACAACATTCACTGCTTTTTGGTTTATGGTTACCCTAGAAAGGTGCAAATGTAATGTAATTTTTAAAAAAAATTACAGTTCATATAGAAAGTAATGGTTTGTAGTTCCTCCAGATTGCTATGCAGTCTCAGTCATGAATCGTTACACACCTCATGGTCATACTTAATAAGAAAATTGTTTTTTGTTTCCTCTATGCAAACGAGGGACTAATTGGTGATGCTCCACTGGCACCTTTCCTATGTAATTTGTTTACATGCACAAAGAACACTAGTGACTTTGATAACATGGATAATGATCAGCAGCTGCAATATTTTCCTTGCCTCAGCCTTTTTTGAAGCGACATAATAAATATGTTCCCTAAACTTTCAAATGCTATTCAGACTATACTGTTTTTGATGAATGCTACAGCTGAGTTTACACCCAGCAAATCTGTGAAATTCATTAGATCTGATATTCATCATGAATATTTATTTCTGCACTACTTCCAGGCTTAGAAAAAGTCACAGCAGAGATAATATATAGCATAGTATTATTTTATTGCTGGACAGCTGTGCTTATATAAGAGGGTGTGTTTTTTCACCTCCTTTTCTTTTTGTCAAAATTCCATCTTATGGATTCAAACAAATTGGTTTTAAAACCACCCAAACTGAATTCCTGATCCATGTTAAAAGCATATCTAATTTATCTGGCAGTCTTTCCAATTACACACCCTATAAACCAAAAAAAACAAAAACATTTTCCCCGTCAAACCATACAATTCCACCAGGATGCCAGCATCATGCATGCTTATATCATGGACAACTGCTGATGCTCAAGGATTGTTATCCCATAAGAAAAGGCAAGTTCTTGCACAGTTCTCAGTGTAACTAAGATTGGTTTATGAAAAGAGTTCAGTCATGTGCCTTTAACCTGGCTTTTCACATTTCTATATTGTAGTTTTTGAATTTTAATATTGCCTTAGAATTTTTGTTATATATTATTGTTTTAATAATAATAAAAACCTGGGTGATTATAGCCCCTCTACTGAAAAGTAAATGCCACTACATGTAGAGTAACGTTATGTTGCTTAATATTCTGTTGCTTATTGAAGCCCTGCTGAAAATGGATGAAAAGTTATTAGAAGGAAAGAAAAAAGGGATCAACAAACTGAACCCTAGACAAGGGATTGAGGGGTGTGTGTGTAGAGATAGGGGTCAGGTAGAGGTCGTGAGCAGCAAACTGCCCCTCCAAAGCCTGCATGCCTCTTCTCTCTACATGATCTCATCCGTTCACATTGCCATGGTGATGTAGGGAAATACCCCAGGCTGGTACATGATATCACCTGGTTCACATGATATCAGCTAGGTTACATCAACAGGATGTGGCAGAAAACTGCTCCCTGTCTGGGGCCTCCTGGCTGGTATATTCTTAAGGATTGGCAAGGAGTTGGCAAGGAGTTTAACCAATAAAATGCTGTTGCTACGCTGTTGCCATGTTAAACTTTTGCTGCTTGGAAAACTGTATAAAAAGCAATAAAGACTGCGAGGAAGGGAGTTCCTCTTTGCACCCTGCAATGTCTGGTCTCTGACATTGGGGGGAAGAAGGGAAATCAAGAAGATATCTCAATTATGTGATCAAAGCCCACCCCCATTTTTACATTCATTGATTTTGTTTGACTCCCCCAATTCCATGGAGATACCTCCCTATTTGTAATATTTTTTCCCATTTTTAGACCCTCTAAAATTCCAATGTTGAGAAAAGTCCCAGTGACCAATAGGAGGTGAAGGGATCGATTTGACATTAGTTCTCCTATCCTCTGAGGTCAAAGAAAAGGCTTCAATCTCAGAGGGAGAAAACCAAGCAATGTTATGATACTAGGATCGTGTCCAGGAACAACAAATGCACCTTTCATAAATAAATAATCTTATTTTGAAGGATAAGTCTTTTGAAACAGGAGAGCACCCGTTCACAATTTTCTAAACAGGAATGTTACAGGGGTATCTGTTCTTTTAGTAATATGAATTCCTGGTTATTAATATAGCAGGATCCAAACTGGGACATGTATATTTTCCTTCATTTGTATTAATATAGCCTTATGTTACTTCTCATCCTTTGTAAAGATGGTGTTTACTTTATGCTTTTTCCTAAACATGATTAATGTAAATATATGCTTGATACTAAAAGAGCTTTTAAAATGTATCTATTTTTGAGAAAATATAGGCAATGGGCAAGACATGGGAGCAAGACATGGTTTGCATTTCCAACTTTGCATTTCCTGAAAAATGCAATTATCATTTGCTAATAACATTGTTGAGGTTATTGACATACATATTTTTGAAAAAAAATAGCTAAAATCATACATTCATTGGAAAATGCATGAACAAAGTCTTATGATCTACTTTACCATTGTCATGTTCTTTTCTATCGTTTAACCTTGCCAAGCATAGATGCTTATCCAAGTTTATCATCTGCTCACATCACTAGCTGATGTTTGAGAGCAGTCAACAAAATTATCAACCTTTATTTGATTTGTTGATTTGGTTCTCTTTGTTTATTTGATGCATGTATTAGAAACAATATAAAATAATATACGTGCTATTTAATGTTGACTTTTTCAAATTTAGATAGAACAAGTCTGATTTTTAAAAATGGAAAAGTGAAGTATAATCAAAATAATACCTTGAATTTTGAAATGAAATTAAGCTAATGTTCATCTTAAGAAGTTAACTTCAGTCCCATTGAGTTCAATACCTCTGCTGTAAATATGATTTAAAGTAATTTAGACTATTTAAAGAGAAAGAAAAGAATAAATGTAAATGACAGGATTTCTCAGATTTCTTATTTTTTTTTAAAGAGCCGCACCAAAAAAGCAAAATATACTAAGGATGTTATGCTAAACTTCCAGTGGTTTGTTTGTGGGGAATTCTGAGAGCTGAAGTCCACACCTCTTAAACTTGCCAAGGTTGAAAAAAACAGACATAGATAATCATTTTGCAACTTGAATTCCTCAGTGTTACTTTCTTGTAAGGAAGTAATTCCTGTTAAAAGTTTGTTATAACCAACTACCCTCTTACTCAAAAAACCATCTATATATTCCTTTGAGCACCAACTTCAACTGGAAAAATAAATATAGAATTGCAGCTGTTATGTAAAATACCTTGCATTGGTACCTTTAATGCTCAAACTCAAATTACATGTAAAGGATATAATCTATCCCCTTTTACCTGAATTGAAATATATTGCCACTTGAACTAAACATATCTATTAGGATCATATGGGCCATCTGGTCATCTGACTGACTGTCATATTGTCAGGAAAAGGATAGGGTCTCTTGCTTGAGCAGGGGATTGGACTAGCAGACCTCCAAGGTCCCTCCCAATTCTGTGTTCTAACTGGCAGGCGCTTTCCAATATTTCCATTTGGAATCTTTCTGAGTTCGCTCAGAATTTCAGAATTATTTGAAGTCTATCAAAGCTTCAAATATGACCAAGATATGCTAGAACAAGGAAAGACTATGAAATAGTAATACAAGATAATTGTTTTCTATCTTTGCATCATCTCTTCGGTACAGAGATAACTTCCGCATTAACTGTGAGGCATTTCTGCCTTGCCACAAAACACTGCCATATTTGAAGTGACGAAGTCTTGGGAACTTTAAATATTCCATGATATATGTATCTTCAGTCTACTGCTGTTGCTTTTTAACCTCATTCAGTCATTCAGTCATCTTGAGGCTATTTATATTTCTTGCCTCCTTTTAACCAAAAGCATAGCTGTCTCTTTCCAAAAGCTTTCTCCTTTGTCTTTTTGAAGCTCCAAGCTTTCCCCTTTTCAACTTTTCCTCAAGTGTAATGTTATTTAGAACCATTTGAATAGTTCTCAGCTACTAATACTTGAATACAAATCCAGATAACAACTCTTCCACCAAATCCAACTGACAATTGTGAAATGTGGCCTTCCTTTTGCTACAATTCTTTCTTTTTCCAGAAAAGATCTGTCACATTTCTAGGTCATCTACATGTACATATGCTTTTTCAGTATTGATTTCAAAATATATATATATATATATATTTCAAACAAAATCAAACCGCCAAGGAATGAGAAACAATCAGATCTGGAACTAACCAAATCTCAAAGTTTAGTAAAGTGGAATTCATGATTGACATTGCTGAAAGTGATGGGTCATCCTGATTAATTTTTATATAAAACAGGAAATACAGAAGTCCTTGTCTTTTACCAAGTCAGTTTAAATAACCCATCAAGATGTCAGAGAAATGTATTTCCCTATTCCCTCATTGTTTAACTGAGGATGGTAAGGATTTATATACATATTTTTATTTTATCATTTTTAACAAGAAGATTAAAAACACAAACTAACATAAAGTAAGAAAGAAATATAAAAGCAAAAAGCATAACAAAAGAATACAAAGTTTAAAAATAGAAAAGAAAGAAAAAAGATATAAAGAAGCAGCCTCCTATATTTTTCACAGCTGTTAAAAGTATAAAAATATATATTTAGCCTCTAACTAAAGTGACATCATATTGCTCTTCTTTTCATAATCTATTCTGTCTAATCATCAAAACCATAAATCACAAGTTATTTTTTTTCACTTTTACACACAAAGTCCACAAGAGGCTTCCAGTCACCAAAAGAAATGTCAGTTTACCCATTTCATCAAAATCTGTTAATTTTATCAACCAATCCTCCATAGTGTCTATATCTAATCTTTCCATCTCTGGGCATATAGTAATCTCATTGCAACAACAACAACAACAACAACAACAAAAATAACAACAACAACAAAAATAACAACAACAACAACAACAACAACAACAACAACAACAACAACAACAATAATAATAATAATAATAATAATAATAATAATAATAATAATAATAATAATAATAATAATAATAATAAAAAAGTTGGAATGGACCTTGAAGGTCATCTACTCCAAGCCCCTGCTCAGGCAGGAAACCCTACACCATTTCAGACAAATGACTATCCAGTCTCTTCTTAAAAACTTCCAGTGTTGGAGCATTCACTGCTTCTGGAGGCAGGTTGTTCTACTGGTTAATTGTTCTAAATGTAAGGAAGTTTTTCCTCAGTTCTAGATTGCTTCTCTCCTTGATTAGTTTCATCCATTGCTTCTTGTCCCGCCTTCAGGTGCTTTGGAGGATAGCTTGACTCCCTCTTCTTTGAGGGAGATATTGCTTTCGTGTCACCCCTCATCCTTCTCTTCATTAGACTAGACATACCCAATTCCAGCAACTGTTTGTTATATGTTTTAGCCTCCAGTCCCCTGATCATATTTGTTGCTCTTCTCTGTACTCTTTCTAGAGTCTCAACATCTTTTTTACATCGTGGTGACCAAAACTGGATGCAGTATTCCAAGTGTGGCCTTACCAAGGCATTGTAAAGTGGTATTAATACTTCATGTGATCTTGATTCTATCCCTCTTTTAATTCAGCCTAGCACTGTGTTGGCTTTTTTGGCAGCTGCAGCACACTGCTGGCTCATATCTAAGTGATTGTCCACTAGGACTATAAGATCCCTCTCACAGTTGCAACTATTGAGCAAGGTACCCCCTATACTATACCTGTATATTTGGTTTTTCTTGCCTAAATGTAGAACTTTACTTTTTTCAGTGTTGAATTTCATTTTGTTAGATAGTGCCCAGTGTTCCAGTTTGTTCAGATTTTCCTGTATCTTAAGCCTATCTTCTGGAGTGTTGGCTATTCCTACCAGCTTGGTGTCGTCTGCAAATTTGATGAGTTCCCTGTCTATCCCCTTGTCCAAATTGTTGATGAAGACGTTGAAGAGCACTGGGCCTAGAACAGAGCCCTGGGGCACCCCATTACACACTTCCCTCCATGTAAATGCAGTTCCATTGAGGACCACACACTGAGTATGGCCGGTCAGCCAGTTATGAATCCATCTGGTGGTGATGCTGTCTAACCCACATGTTTCTATCTTATCAAGTAGTAGGTTGTGAGCTACTTTATCAAATGCCTTACTGAAATCCAAGTAAATTATATCCACATCATTCCTCTGGTCCACTAATTTTGTCACTTGGTCAAAGAATGCAATAAGATTTGTCTGGCATGATCTGTTTTTGACAAACCCATGTTGGCTTTTAGTAATGACTTTGTTTGTCTCTAGGTGTTCGCTGATTCGTTGTTTGATTATCTTTTCCAGAATCTTCCCAGGTATAGGTCAGGCTGATAGGTCTGTCATTTCCTGGATCTATTTTTCCCCTTTTTTGAAGACGGGAACTACATCAGTTCTTTTCCAGGCCTCTGGTAGTTCCCCAGTGCTCCAGGATCTTTGAAAAATATAGTTAAGTGGTTCTGAGATCATATCTGCCAGTTCCATGAGAACCTTGGTGTGTAATCCATCTGGTCCTGATGATTTGAACTCATCTAGGCTGGATAGGTGCTCACTTACCATTTTCTTGCCTATCTTAACTTGTGTTTATAATCTATTTTTATTGTACTGTTTTTGATAGGTTGGACTGTTTTTTCCCTTTGTGTAAAGATAGATGCAAAAAATGAGTTAAATAGTTCTGCTTTTTCCCTGTTGCTTGTCACCTTCTTGCCACTTTCCCCCACTAATGGACCAATCATTTCCTTCACTTTTTTTCTTGTTTTTCACATGTTGAAAGAAGCTTTTTTTGTTATTTTTGACTTTGGTCGCAAGCCTTAGTTCATTTTGAGCCTTAGCTTTCCTCAGTTCATCTTTGCAGGCTCGGACTATTTGCTGATATTCTGCTTTAGTTATGTGCCCCTCTTTCCACTTTTTATACTTGTCCTTTTTATCTTTCAATTTATCAGAGAGTTCTTTATGCAACCATGTTGGTTTCTTTTGAGAGCTGTTGTTTTTCTTCTTTATAAGTGAAGTAATCTTCCATAGCTGAGATGGCAAGGATTTAAACTGAACCTCGTTACACAAAGGGTGGACAGATGTCACAAAGCCCAGTGAGTGTGGCCAATATTAAGGAATGCCTGGGATCTAATTCAGTGGTGACTTATTCTTCAACAGGGCTTACTCCTTGCTAACCAATGCATAGGGGATCTAGCAATAAGAATGCAAAAGAATTTCAGTTGGTTGGGAACAGATCTGGATTGTTTATTTCCAGAAGATTAAACATAGACAAATGCTAGAAGGAATTAAATCTGTTTAGAATTCAATTGCTTTAACTTTATTTACTTATTTACTACCTTATTTGGGCAAGTGCAATTAAACACACAAGGAATTTGTCTCTGGTACAGAAGCTCTCAGTGTACTTGCAAAGCAACAGAATAATGATAATCATAATAATAATACTAATAAGAGTGGTTAATTACTTAATTACTTAATATTTAAATAACAAACTACTTTAGATTTATTAGGTTTTTTTTCCCTTAGGGAGAAAGCCTCTATAGTTTTCTGTATGAGAAATGTATGAGGTGATTGGGTCTTAGTGATTCCCTCCTCCCCCAGCAAAAAGGCTTGAAGCTCAATGTTAACATTTCTCCAAGATTAGTTCTGTTATGCAGCACTTCTTGGAATGACCATGTAACCATGCAATATTATGAGCATGTAGAATTGTTTGTTGTGAATTGAAAGAAAGAGTTGTGTCCTGACCATGTGATGAATCCTTAAACATAACTAGCCCACCCAGCTTCTAAAAGAGGCAGATAATTTCTGTTGATTATTTCATTAAAAATGGAGCACAACATGTTGGAATATCCGGTCTAAATTTCAGACGATATAATGGATTAGATTTTCTTTTATCCATGCAGTGGTAGATAGCAAAGCTTGTCTTAGGTTTGTGGGAAAAGTTGTAAAATCCTCATTTGTATTTTCCAAATGTGTTTGTACCAAAGTCAGAATCAACTAAGTTCCTTTAATATAGCTACAATATTTTTAAATATTTTCAATATTTGAAAGCAGTGTGCTACCTACTTTGTTAAATGAAACATCTGCAAGAAAGCAACCAAGCTCAGAGAGCATCAAGGATCCCACAATTCAACCCTGAGCTACAAATATTCTCCTCCATTGATTTGAAAGGCATTTAACTTTTTGCAGGATAGCTATCCCTGCAGCTCTACATAAATTATTTCCTTCTTTTTTTAAAGTGTGTGACAAGGTGGTAGGGTCCTGGACTTATTGCATTGTCACCAAACTGAGGACACACAACTCTAGAGAATAATTGACTTGGGTGATAACATTTCAAATATAGTGCTAAAAGTACTGTGCCCTGGAAGGTTCTGTAGATGAATTGTTAATAATACAGATTATAGGTAAAAGTTTAAATTAATGCAGAAAATGTCCTAGTAGAAGCAGAACTGTAAACAAGTTCAAAGATAATTTTACATGACCTTCATATATCATTTGGGATAGTATTAAACAGGGGTTCTCATCAAGGGTGACATATAATATTGAGGGACTTCTAGTGCTGTATATTTGCTCCAGTCCAGAGATGTGTCTGCGACTGCTATTAATGCAGGGACCAATGAAAATTCAGTCCATGGCAATGCATTATATGTCTACATTTTGTTATGTTTAATTTCTCAGCATTTTTTTAAAAAAACCCAATTTCTTCTCAAAGTCCCTCCAACATCTGCAATTGATTTTGTACCATAAAAAGTTTGCTTTCTTCTGTCTGTGTCACACATTTTCATGTTGTACAAGGCATATACAAAAGAGGAGAAGGTTAAAGAACATGAGGCAGGCCCAGAAGAAGATGGAGAGACAACATTAAAGACACACTACAACTTCAATTAACATTGAGGCCATCAGAAGAGCAAGAACCAGAATTTTGTATCTTCCCTTGACACTTGAAATAAAAGAGGAAGTAAATAAAAAGATCACACATTTCTATTCTCTGTATTATTCCTCTTCGTTTTATTTGAAACTGATATGGTCCTAATGTAAATATAAAATACCTTTAATATAAGTTGTGATTTCTTTTTTCCACACTATCACAGTTATTGATTGATTGATTGATTGATTGATTGATTATGTGGCATTGAGCTGTTGTTGACTTTCATCAACTACATAGACGGATTTTCTTGATAATGATCTGTCCCTAACCTGGTCTTTCAGATCATCAGTGCACTGATCTACATTATACCTTAGTCCATTGCTGTCTGACTTTTTTCTTTCCTTTCTCCTTTCCCATCATTAGAGCCTTCTCTAGAGAGCTAAATCTTTGCACATTGGGTCCAAAGTAGGATAAAAAGAAAGTCATTTGGGCACCTAGTAAGAACTCTAATTTGATCTGTTCTTTTCAAATATACACAAGGATTTAATGAGTTAAAAATGACTCACTGGCACAAAATCAATCAATCAATCAATCAATCAAAAGAATGATGGAGCTGTGCCAGCATCAAGCCATCCACCTTGGTGGAATAGGTCATTTCAAGATTTTAAAAAATTCATATAGCCAACATCCTTTCTTGACATTGACTGCTTTGAATATATTTTTCCTATGAGTGCAGATATTTGGGTGAGAAGCATGTTAGCTTCCAAATATATCTGGAAGCTCATAATGAAAAATCATGCTTTATGTAGAAATAATTGCATATATTTAGTAGGAAAAAATACACATTTTTTCTGATGAAAGATAAAGCAAGTGCATCCATACTTGCTGAAGGTGAAATACCTTTTCTGCTGCAGATTTGAATACCTTCATATGCTTCTGTGCAAAGGTTTCTCTCCTAAAGAAGTTTATTCTTAATTCAGATGTTCCTGAAAACATAGTTTCATTTCAAGGATGTTGGGAGAAGAATCATCTGGAACATCAAATGGTGCATAATCCAAAATGAGGAATGTTAACAATGGAATGTATATCTTGTAAAAACAATAGGCAGTCAGTCCAGATGACTTTGAGGCTCATAGAAAGAAGTTCAAAGGCTAGCCTGCAAAGGAGAGCAGAAATGTCAAAAAGAGTGGTGAAGGCCAAAGATTTAGATATGAGAACTCTGTAGAGAAAAAAACTGGGTTATGTTGAATGATGGTGTAGCACTTGGGTGCTTGAAGATGCACCCTTAAAATCAAGTTATTCTCTTGCCTTTAGAGCCTCATTCTGTCTCTGAAGTTCATGAATGAGATTTTTGTACCTAAAAAATAGTGAGCCCACTTATTCTTTTTTGAAAGAGACTGCCTACTGTCTGGCTCTGGAAAATTCTGGAAGCAACTGGTTTCTTTGGACTAATAGCTTTTCTTTATCTGTCAGCAGCTCTTAATTCCTGCTGCTCATCCCCTGATTCTTATCTATCTTTATCTCCATCACAATCCAATGACTCTCAGTAACTCACTTAGAAAAAAATATATAAAAATACAAAAATCACAATACAACAGCACTAAAACAATACAGAGACTTTTTAAAAAATGGCAACATCAAATTAGCTTTACTCAAATTAAGGAAAGACTTGGCAAAACATGCTGGTATTTAAAACCTGATCTCCACAGGAAGGCTGTTCCACAGAATAAGCAGTGCAACAGGAAAACAACACCTCCTTGCCCCAAGCTCACAAAATTGTGGGTTTTGTGGTATCTAATCAGTGGGGCCAAAACTGGCTGAAGAAAGCAGTCCAGAAATTATCTGGATGCTCTAAAATGATAATTTCTTGTCTGAATCGTGATTGATTCTTGTGATTGCACAGATGCAATGCTGTGGTTTTCTTGGAGGGAGGCAGTATTGATATGGGTCTCTCTCATGATAGAATCCATCGCAATAGGGAGAGCGGATTAGACACCAGTCTCCTTGTGCCATTGCCACTGTTGCAATGGAATATTCAGAAATTTTTTTTCTGCTTCAGCAAGAAAGGAAACAGCTTAAGAGAACAAGGTTGCTCTAAATTAGCAAGCATAAGTGAATAAGATCAATAGTCCTTCCCATACAGAGCTCATCTTTTACTTTTCTCTCCTAGCTCTTGAGTTTCCCCTCAATTCCTCTACAATATAATAGAGACAGCCTGGTGAGGTGCCAAGGTGAAATGTGCAATTAAATATTTATCCTTGAGTTTCTTTCAGAAGACAACCTTAATATGTCTTTATATTCATCCTGAAATCACTTCAACATGCACAGCACTATCTGCAAAAATTTGGGATTAATTTATCAAAAAAAAGATTGATTCACCTTTCCAGCTGTTCTGAATACAGATCAGCTTAATAAACCTTGCAAGCTTTTCAACATTTTTAAAACATACAATTTATTCAAAATGGTGACCCTATCAAGTGGGAGTTTAGCGTCTTCTAAAAAACCCCTCCCCAAAGTCAGTATGATGATGACCTAGGTATAACTGCACATTTTTAAGCTCCCTTTGTACTTTCCACATCATGAACCCTGCAATTTATCTGTTGAAATATTCATTGAGTATGATATTTATTTAGGGATTTAAATTTGTGTTTTCCTTGAACACATCCAATGCTAAATATGAGTTATTGGGAAAGCTTATAAGGATCAGCTTTTCTGTGTTTCACAAAAGCAAACCAATAACAACAAACAACAGCAACAAAACTCAACCTATTCTTGCTTAAAAAAATCTTTCAACTTAAAGAACCTTTCCTTTGAGTAGATCTTGTAAAAGGTAATTAATAAACATCTATAGTTAGCTGATGGTTAAAATTGACCAAACTCTGGAAAAGGATTTGTTTAACAGAATAACAGAATAATAGAATTGGAAGGGATGTTGGAGGTCTTCTAGTCCAAACCTCTACTCAAGCAAGAAATCATTTCAGACAAATGGCTGTACGATTTGGGTTATATCACATCCAAACTGCATTAGAAATTTGCATAACCTGTGCTTTGAAATTATGCTTTGCAATTCTTAAATATTATGTAAAAAAGTGACAAAGGAAAATGTCCTTGGTTTGATAATACTATATTACAAAACCACACTGTTCCATAACTTATTAAGATAAATACTGAATCTAAAATTAATGAACTTGTGTCCTGAGCTCCATCACATCGGTTTTTATTTCAGTTTCACAAAGATGAATTAAACAGAGGTAATGAATTACATAAAGGAAATCAATTACACAAGCTTGGAAAATTGAATCAGGGTGAACAAATTTATGTTGCTACAAACAATATTCTTACATGCTACATTAGAAACATTTCTAATCCAAACAATAGGCATTTGGGTAAAGTAGGGGTTCACAAATGTTCACCTAAAGGGTTACAAGCAACTTGAAGATAATCACATTCATTCCCATTCTGCCTGCTGCAGCCAGTCTTTGCAGAGCTACTGGCACTGATTCAAATTGCCTGTGATCTAGGTCCTGGATTTCTTTGATAGCATTTATACAGTAGCAATGACTCCTGCAAAGTCTAACCTGCTCCTGAGACTTTCTGTCTTCCTGCAAAAAGTCAAGTGCTCAGGCTGGCTAGATCAGACATGTAGGCTGAGTAATAGGCTCCACTTGACATCCCCAGGAAGTGCCCAAAGTGAGCCATATTTGGGAAGAGAGAAGGTGAGTCTCTCCATCAAGTCCTGTTATTCTGCCTCATTGTGACAAATGGTTAGTCCTAGGAGAATAAGTAATGAATGCCTTGAATGTACATTTCGAATATAACAACAACAATAATAAAAACAGAATAATAAACAGAATAATAAACAGAATAATGATGATGATGATGATGGTGGTGGTGGTGGTGGTGGTGGTGGTGGTGGTGATGGTGATGATGATGATGATGATGATGATGATGATGACGATGATGTTGGAAGAGACTCAGTCAGTCCAAGCCCCTGCTCAGGCAGGAAACCCTATACCATTTCAGACAAATGGTTGTCCAGTCTCTTCTTAAAAGCTTAAAAACTTCCAGTGTTGGAGCATTCACAACTTCTGGAGGCAAGTTGTTCCACTGATTAATTGTTCTAACTGTCAGGAAATTTCTCCTTAGTTCTAAGTTGTTTCTTTCTTTGATTAGTTTCCATCCATTGCTTCTTGTCCTGCCTTCAGGTGCTTTGGAGAATAACTTGACCCTCTTTTCTTTGTGGCAGCCCCTGAGATATTGGAACACTGCTATCATGTCACCCCTCGTCCTTCTCTTCATTAAACTAGACATACCAAATTCCAGCAACCGTTCTTTATATGTTTTAGCCTCCAGTCCCCTAATCATCTTTGTTGCTCTTCTCTGTACTCTTTCTAGAGTCTCAATATCATTTTGGTGACCAAAACTCGATGCAGTGTTCCAAGTGTGGCCTTACCGAGGCATTGTAAAGTGGTATTAACACTTCATGTGATCTTGATTCTATCCCTCTGTTAATGCAGCCTAGCACTGTGTTGGCTTTCTCGGCAGCTGCAGGCTCATATTTAAGTGATTATCCACTAGGACTCCAAGATCCCTCCAAGATTCCTCTTACAGTTACTACTATTAAGCAAGGTATCACCTATAATATACCTGTGCATTTGTTTTTTCTTGCCTAAATGTAGAACCTTAGTTTTTTCTCCATTGAATTTCATTTTGTTAGATAGTGCCCAATGTTCAAGTCTATCAAAATCCTTCTGTATCTTAAGCCTATCTTCTGTAGTGTTGGCTATTCCTGCCAGCTTGGTGTCATCCCCTCATCCAAATCATTGATGAAAATGTTGAAGAGCACTGGGACCAGAACAGAGCCCTGGGCATCCCATTACAAACTTCCTTCTATGTAGATGCAGTTATATATAAGTGTACATATACAAGGCATGAAGGTCATCCCAGCTGCCCAGCTACATTGGGAAGAAGTGAGGTAGGAAGATGCTAGCAGCAGTGAATCACATAGCAAACCATTTCTGTGTTTTACCAGAAAAGATAAAATCATCTAGGGAGTATTGACTCTTTTACCTTTTCTGAATGATCTCCTGCTTAATGGAATGTGATAATGGTATTGTGTCTGCTAGGGCATGCGTCCACTGGACAGGCTGACTATCCCCCTCACTTGCACTAGCATCACGGTTGCAGGGCCTTGGTGCGTGAAAATGGGTGCTGCTGTGCCTCGGTGTACAGAAATGGGCTGCCACCGCACTACGGGGCACAAAATCATGCTTCATTAGATGCACTGAGCTGATATTTAGGCTAATATTAGGAAGATTCAAATTCTAACACTCAGTCCAACATTGCTGGCCAGCAATGGATCTTCAGCCTAAACTTTCATTTAGGATCATCATGAAGCTAAAATAGGAAAAATGGGTTGTGTAATTTATTTAAAACTCCACTAAGGAACGGGGATATATTTAGGAAATAAGTTAACTAATTTAAAAAAATGAATCCCTACCTAACAAGACTTGAAGAACCAAGATGATTTAAATCATTTTGAATATTTTCATATAATTGCCATTTTATGCTTCCTAAAATAAACTGAAGTTGTAAAGTAGGTACCAATCACAACTACAGCATTTTATGATCTCAACACTGCATCAGAATGATAAACTAGAAAGAAAATAGCCTACATATTCATTTGCTTCAATATATTAATCCCTATTTTTAAGCCAGAGAGACTCCAGGTTGAATTTATGATACCTGCAACAGGTTTATCACAATCAGACTAAAACCAGTCGTATCTAGGATGTCCCTTTCCTTCTAAAGTTTTAATTCATGTACATTTCATGTATAGAGCTTAGAAATTAATTATGTAAATATTAATTTTTCTTTCACAGCAAGGATTTGGATACTATAGTTGTTTTATATACTGCTTAATGTAGAGAATAAAATTCACATTAACAAATTAACACATATTTGAATTACAAGACTGTAATTAGAAACAGAATATACCCCAGATTAATGGAAACTGAATTTGCAAGCATGATGAAAAAAAAAAGAAAAAAAAGCATAATTCTGAGTTGTACAAACTCTAAGCAAAGACATCAGAGGCGAGATGCAGAGTGACTGTAGTTAGACTTAAAGGACACCATGAAAGTTAACTATTTTCAAAAAGGTGAGGTTTTTTATCACTTTGATTCAAAAGTTTCCAATTACTAGAACTGCTCCTACCATGAAGTGAAACAACTGCTTTTATAAGAGAGTAGAGTGAGTGAGATAGGTACTTGCTTCAGGAATTACAGCTTCCTGTGGAAAATGTCACTAAAATTTAACCCTTATAGGCTGAAAAAAGGTACAATTTCTATATCATCTATGTCTATGTCATCTATAGCTATATCTATATGTTTTACAATTAGTTTAGGCTTAAAATATCCAACCCCCTGCTCAGGCAGGAAACCCTATACCATTTCAGACAAATGGCAGGTTAGGGCCTGTCACTTTGCAACACAATGCTCAATGCCAAGAAGAGATCCCTTTCTGGAAAACCTAGATTCTAAAACGTTTATTCTTCTACTTGTCTTATGCTATTCTCTTTCATTTTTTTAAAAAATGTTTCCTCATCAAGCTTCACTCAAGGTTAAAGGCTATAGTGACAGAAGAGAACAGAAAGTTTCTCTTTATCAAGTGTCTCCACATCCAGCATGATTTAATTCAATTTGATATCATGCCCACTCTGGGTTCTGTTTTTGTTTAATTGAAATCCACTGCAGCAAACTTTTCTCCTTTCCTTCTTTTCTCTATCTTTTATAACTTCATAAAATCTTGTTTTGAGCAAAATTTCAGACAGCATTCCAAGATTTGACCAGATCCATTATGACATAGGTGGATATGAGGTTGTTTTTTTTTGGGGGGGGGGGAATCCTTTGTACATAGGTTTATTATTTTTTTATTTATTATTTATTTATTTATTTATTTATTGAATTTTTTACCCCGCCCTTCTCCTTGCGGACTCAGGGTGGCTAACAGCCTAATAAAAACAAATACAAAAAATACCAAAATACTATCATTAAAAACATAATTAAAATGAAATATTAGATTGGCCTTTGTTATTTTAAAATTATTTTTAAAACCCCGCTAAAAATTACCCCTTAGGCCAGTCCTGCTAGTTGAAATAGCCATGTCTTAAGGGCGCGGCGGAAGGAAGGGAGATCCGGGATCACCAGTTTTACCAGTTTCTTCTTTCACTTCTGTTGTTTTTTATAAGCTACGTTTTTGACTCTCTTTCACAATAATCTCAAAGCTGCTACAGATTGATTTAATATTTTCTATGAGTCACCCACTGCAATCCCAAAAGTCCTTCTCAATTAGTCATAAATGCAGATCCATAAGAAATAAAAATGGCTTTTTCCAATGAGATGCCTCATTTGTACCTAAGTACCTGGAACCACATTTACAGTTTTGTAATCTTTTCATTTATTTCATTCATAAATAAATATATTGACTTTTGAATATGTATATATATTGTAATGTAATTATTGAATAATATTTACATGAGATAACCATATTTAGAACTGCAATTGTTAACTGTTAAACCAATATATACCATTTTTCTTTTTCTGGTGTATTTTTTCTTCACCTTTTTTAAACCACCTGTTATGCATTTTATTTCTTGAGAATGTTATGCAGAAAAGAAAAAGAAATGAGAAACATATCTGAGGTAATAGACTTTGTCAATTCTAAAGCAATACTGTCCCTGATCACCCTTTGCCACATAAGTACTGTTTCCAAAGAAATGTTAAAGGGTCAGTGAGACAGTCTTTCCTTCGCTGAACATTGATTTCCCTCAGGTAGACTTAGCTTTCTGTGTAGTTCATACTTTTATCTTGCTACTTTTATAAAATGAGCACATGTTGCAATTGGTGGTAGGATAATCCCTTAATAAAGTTAAACATAAAGCTCAAGAGAAAAAAAGAGAAAGGAATTAATATTGTTGATTTAAATTCTTCTTGAATTCTACATTTGTCAATTTTTATAACATGAAGCAATGGAATCTCTGTATATATTATTTAAAGATAAAGTAACCATCAGTTTCACAAATTAGTTTTTTAATGGAGAAATAAAGTATGAATGGTGGCCTATTCGGTGGTGTTGGACTTTCGAAATATCATGCCCTGAGTCTACAACCAGCTACTTTGCTAGATGAATTTCATAGATGTTATTTTCAAATTGAATTGTCAGCTCTGTCACCAATTCATAAAACTAACTCTGCAGTAATATCAGCCTATCACTAACAGGCTGACAGACTACACTATTTTTTTTAATATGGTGGATCTATTTAATCATGAATCATTCATAGTCTCATACAGATGCTGAAAACAATGAAAAACCCTTGTCATTCTAGATAAGACATTCTGCAATTGACCTTATCTTTCTAGGCACAGCAGGAGATCAAATTATATTGGTTTAAACAGACAAAGTGCAAGCAAACAATTTGATTTCAGAAAGAAAAATCGTAGGCAGACACATTTCATAGATCTGTTTTGTGTGTGTGTGTGTGTGTGTGTGTGTGCACATGCATGTGTATGCACACTGTACAGGCAAGCTGTGAGTATGAGAAATGTTCTCCATTATTTCTATTTCTCATTTATTCAGTTAAAAATCAGCTCTCATTAGTATCCATGAAACATTTTGGCAGTAATGAGATGTACAAATTGCTATTCATCAATTCTCTTTTGTCTTACTACTTGGGTTAGTAGTTTTAAAATAAAATTACAGGCCTAGGTCTTCTTATCTAGAAGGAAACCCCACTGTACTGAATGGGACATAATTAGGATAGCTCTCTGTAGGATTGCCCGTTTCCAAACATCAATAAGGAAAAGGCAAAATAATATAATTCTTTCCCCACTAATATAGATACACAGTGGTCTTTTTTCCAACTCCATTCCTACAAAACTGTCAAAGAAACCTTTCAGAAACCAACAGGTTGCAAACTCTTTGCCAGAATTACTATCAGTATTGGAATAATTATTGTTGGACATACCTTAGCTGTGTGTGTCTGGGGAATGCAGAGATAATGATTATCTGTTATGACCTGTGTCCTACCCAAAAATGATTTCAAATGTATTTCTTTCATTTTCAAAGTTAATAAAAATAGGTACAGTGGTATGTCAGTACTTATCATTAATTGGTTCTGGAAGGTACGATGAGTACCAAAAACGATGAGTACCAAACAAATTTGTCCCATAAGGAATAATGTGATGAGTCATAAGGCAGCCAACACTGACAAGTTCTAGCTTGTGTGTTGAGTACAAAACAAATTATGAATACTGGAACACAATTTTCACATTAAAATACGTTGAGTACCATATTTGAGGAATTTCAAAGCAATTGAGTACCAAGGTACACTGTATTCAGAACCCCTATCTTATTCCCTACATCAGACAAATACATGGAACAAGAACACCATAATCTCCTGGAGTCTCAGCATAGAAAGCACTGGAAGGATGCTTGAGCCTTTGAAAGAAGCTATGTAAGTGGTAGAATATTTTACGTTCTGAAGTAGCATTTCAAGAGACATTTTAAAGCCATGTTTCCACAATCAAATCAAGCTGCTATGTGGACATCCTGATCCCAATTTAAAGGTTAGAGATAAAAGTATATTGTGATGTTTGGCTAAGTTATTGAAGAGGCAGTACTCTAAGGACTTAGTATTGAGGAAATACTTCCAAGAATTACAGAATATAGATGAGCTTCTAGTATTGGCAGCTGGTACAGAAAAGATAGCACACTTCATAGGATTTCTGAGTTTGTTATCTAACAGGTGCCAGGAAGAGGCACTTATTAGATAATGCTAGACCTGAATACTGTGTACTATTAGTACCAAGAATGGTGCAATGGCTCAGCAGCTAAGATGCTGGGCTTATCAGCTGGAAAGCCAGCAGCCCAGGTTTGAGACCTGAGTACTACATAATGGGGTGAGCTCACTCTGGCTCCTGCCAACCTAGCAGTTTGAAACTCTGCAAATGTGAATAGATAAATAGGTACCACTTTGGTGAGAAGGTAACAATGCTCCATGATGTCATGCTGGCCACATGACCATGGAAATGTCTTCAGACAGTGTTGGCTCAATGACCTTGAAATGGAGATGAGCACTGTCCCCTATAATCAGCAATGACTAGCAGAGTAAAATCCACAGGGACTCCATAAGTACCAGAATTAGTAGGTGCATATTGGGTACAATCTGGGGCTATTGTTCTTGTACCATGACAGGCTGATCTGTGATGAGAGTATTCCTGATATCCACATCAGCATCACATATGTTATCTTCAGGAAAGCAAAGAAAGGAGCATGAGATGAATCTGTACAGGAAGTAAAAGAATGGAAAGAAATCAGAAAAGGGGAAATAGAACAATCAAAGATCAAAGCAGTTCTTTGGTATGGAAAGATGATTAGGTTTAGGAGATTTTGGCTAGATAACAAAAAACCTACAGTCAGTGAAGAGGATATGACAGAGATATAAAAAATAATTTATGGTGTGGACAAAGTAAATAGGGAATTTCCTCCCTTTCTCAAATCTCTAAGATCTGGTATACCTTGTTTGTTTGTTTATTAAATTTGTTTGCTGCCCATTTTGCCATAAAGTGACTCTTTATGAAGCTTAAAACTTTTATGAAGCTGAAGTGTGGAAATCTAGGACAGATTTTTACATGTAGCACATTGTAAGTATGATAGCCATATTAATGAACAAATTAAAATATGGTCCATGGGATTGCTCTACACATGGACATTGCTCACAAATCGAACCCCAAGTTTATGTTAATTAATTATGAAATGTAATAAGTTGTAAATGAAGTTGAGGTATTTTTTTCCCATTGGAAGAAGGAAACCACATACTAATTTCATTGTAAATAGAGTATCATACTAGCTTTGTCAGACACTTTCTGAGATGGTGGCAAAGACCAAATTATCCTCTCTGCAACAACAATTCATCTTTTGTAAATTCCATTAGCAACCATAGTTGGAAAACCAGGTGCACTTGAACATCCTGCCTGAAGCCAGGCTTTTACTCATGACATAATCATTAAATCAGCTCTCTTTCTTCTCTTAAGGCAACAGTTTTATTAATATTTTTAAACTTTAAGACTGCCATATCTGATGTGAATTCTTGATTTATTTCATTTTCTTCCTATCTATCCTTCCCTCTTAAACAAACACAAACTTAAGTAGGCCACTCTCATCATCAGAGCAACTCTGGCTTAGAGTAGACCAGTATTTTTCAAACTTGGCAATTTTAAATATGTGGATATATAAACAAATTATGATTTAATTATTCAGGAAGGTTGTATACAAATATGTTTTGTTTGACAATAAAAGTGTTGATGTTTCTGATTCCTTTTTCCAGTTCCGAATACATTTAGTTCACTTTTTAAATGTAAATATCAAACTTGCCTAAATTCCTAAAGTATTTTCCGAGTCTTGTTCTATATTAGCCTTAAATGCAGATTCACATTGGAATTGTATTGGAAAGCCTCTATAGAAACATTAACATAATGTGTGAAATCACTTTTAGATCTTTTGGCTTCTACCTACCCAAAAATCAAAATTAAAGTATTTTATGATTTCAATAAAGTTTGTAATTCTTTACACTTACCTACAGAAAGTTGGAGGGTGGTGATAGTGATTAATTTCATTGAACTCAATTTTCCTTCCAAATTAAAATTGGCTTCCTATAAATAAATGTAACCATCTGAAGAATACAACTTTCCAAATATCACCCATTTATTTCTGCTTGACATCTTGCCTTCACTCATGCTAATTTCAGACAGATTGTTTTAGCCTCAAGAAAAAACTTGATCTAAACAATGCTGCTTTATGTGAAGAGGCAGACTAAAATGAAGCAGGAAAATGCTTCAGGAAAGCAAATTTAGAAAAAAAATTCCAAACTATTTCTCCTCCTCCTCTTTTGGATGATAGTAACTTTTTCCCGTGATGACATGTTATGATCATTAATTTATATCAGATAGAATTCTAGTAGGGGACTAATAAGACTCCAATACATTCTGAGTATATAAACAGCAAACACTATGAGTCATCACATTCTAACTTAGCATTGTAAATGTCATTCTCAGATACTATGGAGCCCTCTCCCCCACTTTGGAGAGGTGTCCAGGTGGGTAACATAAATCAAAGTAATATATATATATAAGCCTTCATTTTCCTCAGTCATCTGGAGCATAGATCACTATGAACATGTAATTCCTTTGGTTCAACAAAGTGCTGCATTTTTCAAGGAGAGGTAGGTTCTCATTTCACATAGTACAAAGATAGACATTTCCATAACATGCAATAATTAGCTTGCACAAATTGGATACACTTGGAACATTGTCCCTGCTCAACAATTGGTTGCAGTTGACAATATTGGAGACCCGAGTTACCTCTAGAATCTATAGTTTCTGCATCTTCATTATAAAATACTGACGACTCTAGATTTTCAAAGCCACAGATTCTGTGGCCCATCTAGGAAACTGGAGAGAGGAGGAGGAGGAGGAAGAGGAAGAGGAGGAGGAGGAGGAGGAGAAGGAGAAGAAGAAGAAGAAGAAGAAGAAGAAGAAGAAGAAGAAGAAGAAGAAGAAGAAGAAGAAGAAGAAGAAGAAGAAGAAGAAGAAGAAGAAGAAGAAGAAGAAGAAGAAGAAGAAGAAGAAGAAGAAGAAGAAGAAGAAGAAGAAGAAGAGGAGGAGGAGGAGGAGGAGGAGGAGGAGGAGGAGGAGG